>NC_056726.1:956630138-956675138 GCF_019279795.1 Protopterus annectens
TTTTCTAAAACCAATTTTAAAAATAAAGTTGTCAGAGTATGAAATATTAGTACATTAAAACAATTAATCAAAATTGTGTTGCTCGGTGCCTCAATTCAGGTTTTAAACTAATATGTTCATTTAAACCTGGTAAAACTGTGGCATTTAACCTCAACTGCCATCTAACCTCTGCCCGAAGCAACTGGTTACCCCAGTCACCCCCCCTAAAATTCCTACTTACAATTTCCAGAATGCCAAATCTAAAACAGTGGTCCACATTATTAGCCTTAATATGTTTATATAAGGCACTATTAGCATCCTTTTTCGAAATGTTGTACATGTGCTCATAAATTCTCCTTCTCAAACGCCTTTCTGTTTTTCTGATGTAAAAATGACCACATGTCTGACATACAGCTAAATATACCAAACCTTGAGAGGTACATGTACCTGCCACAAAATTAACCACTATTTGGTTAGGTCCAAGTGAAACTGAGGGAGTGTCTATAATAAACTTACAATACTCACGGGCCCCACATTTATAAGTACTTCTTCTATTACATTTTTTATCAGAAATTGGATTTTCTAATAAATTCTTTAAATTTCTATTTACCCGGTATGTAAATTTAGGCCCTTCACCAAGGGTTTTGAGTAACTCCATATTCCCTTTTAACATCACCCAGTTGTTCTTAATAATATCTTTGACTATCTGAGAGGTTTCACCATAAGTTAGTACCATGGTGTGTGTAAAATCATTGTCTACACCCATGTTGTAACTAACCTTTTCCTCATCTTCACCTAATAAAGGTCTAAACCTAGTACCCCATTCAGAGCACACCTGGTCCTTAATGTTATTAATAAACCCTGATGGGTAACCTCGGGCCCCGAACATACTAACCAGTTTATCTACCTCTGATCTAAATAAATCAAAGTTTGAACACATACGGGCAACCCTTACCATTTGCCCTTTTACTATGTTCCTCTTCACAAATATTGGGTGGTTACTTAAAAATTCTAAGTAATCATTAGAAAATGTGGGTTTTCGGTATACACATGAAGTAAAACATTTAATACTTTCTTCTTTCATTAGTTTCACGTCTAAGTAATTAATAAATGAATTTCCACTATCACCAGTGAATTTGAAATAATCACAGGTTCCATTCAAATATTCCAAAAACTTATCATGTGTCTCACCATCCTTCCACAAAATAAAAATGTCATCCAAAAATCTGAGGTAAATTAACCAATTTTCTTTGTATAATGATCCAAACACATACTCTCTTTCCCACTTATACATAACAAGGTTAGCAAACAATGGGGCACAACTGTTCCCCATTGCTACACTCCTTATTTGTCAGAAAAATTCACCACCAAAACAGAAAAAGTTGTTTTTAAGTATCACTTCCATCAATTCTAGTATCCTCTCCTGCTCAGCTGGTGAACCTGGGAATATTGAGGCAATGTTACAATTGCCTCATGTACACAGACAACCCTCTCCTCCTCCCACAAAACACAAATACATGCGAGAGATGCAACTATACGGCCAAACTGGAGGCTGAGCTCTCTCAACTTAGGACTGGCAAGACCAGACAGGAGGAGAAGGTTACCACACACATTATAGACCCAGTCTCACATAGTACCATCACAACCTCAAATCATACACATAAACACACAAAGACATACTCGGAGGCTCTGATCAGAAATCTACCAAAACAGCAGAGGCCACCAAAGCAGACACCCAAACAACCACCACCTCAGAACACAACACCTGCAACACATAGACCTCACAGTCAGAGTGTCAAACAGTCACAGCCCTTAAGGCCAAACACAATGCCAGACACACTAGTCATTGGTGACTCCATAGTCAGACACACTGATGTCCCGCTCACCAGACTGAGTAAGGAGAGAGTTACAGTAAGCTGCCTGTCGGGCGCTAGAATCCGCCACATAACGCAAGCACTCAGGTCTCTCAACAGCAGGTACAAATACGACTCAGTCATTGTCCACACTGGTGTAAATGACCTGAGACGTACCTCCTTGGACTACATGAAAAGAGACATTGAGGAGCTCTCTGATTATGTAGCCCAGGCAGGTATGACCCTGACCTTGAGCAGTATCCTACCTTCACCAAGAATGATGCCACAATACAGAGATAAGATGATCAGCTTTAACAATTGGCTTAAACTCTGGTGTCATTCAAAGGGGATCCAATGTCTGTCTGCCTGGGATGACATGCTGGACAAGCCACGCTGCTTCGCAAGGGACGGCTTGCACCTGTCACCCCTGGGATTCCGGATATTGGCAAAGGCTCTTGCCACCCCATAGTGCCTTTTTAGGCAAGGCTCAAATTCTAAACCTACCACCCTAGAACACAAAAAAGGGAAAAAACTAAGGGTAATGCTGCTCAATGCCAGAAGTCTAAATCTCAAAATGCACGCACTCGAGGCCCTTCTCAGTATGGAGAACATCGATGTCTGTGCTGTGACAGAAACCTGGTTCAAGGCTCCTGAGAGCACCCCAGCACTAACAGGTTTTACCTCATACCATGCGTTCCGGCCCCAAAATCCGGACAATACCAAGAAAGGGGGGGGGGTAATCCATATTCATCAAGGACACCCACACCTCAAGACTGGTGGCAACGCACGATGCATCGGAGACCATCCAGGTGCAATTAACCATAGGCAAGACTGCTCTGAAAATTGTAGCATGTTACAGGCCACCCTCACAAACTCAGGAGCCTCACATGGCTTTCCTGAAAACACTGGAGGGGATAAATGTATCTCCAAACACCATCATACTAGGTGACTTCAATTACCCTAATATAGACTGGGAACACTACTCAAGCCCAAACACCCTAGCCCAAAAGTTCCTGGAATTCATAAACTCAAATGCCATGGAACAACTAGTCACCATCCCCACAAGAGGAGAAAACATACTTGATCTCATCATCACGAACATGGGAGCACAATGTTCAACACCGGAAGTATACCCCTCACTGGTGAGATCAGATCACAAACTAATCTTGCTGGAGGTCCTCATCCCACCCCCACCTGAAATAAAAAAGACCACAGTAAAAAACTTCTCAAAAGCCGACTTCACACTTCTAAAGACTAGTGTGGTCTCCTTTAAGGCCCCCGAGCCGGCGGATAACAGTACTCAAGCCGCTGAATCACTTACAAATGCCTTCTACCAGCACCTGCAGCACTGCATGGATAAGGCAATCCCAAGCAAAACAAAGACTCTTTGTACCAAGGGCAAGCGTCCAGTCTGGTGGACCCCAGCCATAAACAAACTCTACAACAAAAGGAGGAAGCTACTACAAGATAGAGCAAAATCCTTAAAAGGTAAGACACCCTTGATCACTATAAGTAAAAAACTAAGAGCTCTCATAAAATCATCCAAAGCAAATTTTGAGAGAAAAATAGCTAAAGACTCAAAGGACAATCATAAGGCCTTCTTTAGCTATGTTAGAAACCTGGGAGGAAACTCCCAGATATGCTCAGAACTAGTTCAAAATGATGTGAAGATTACTGATCCTACAGACATTGCCAACATACTGGCTGACAGGTTCAATGCAAACTCCCCCCCCCCAAAAGGAGAGATATCTATACCAAATGGTTGCAGCCCCCCAAACATCTCAAACGCCCAAGTGAGAACTGTTCTCTCCAAAGCAAAAAACACAGCATCCATGGGACCTGATGGTGTCCCAGGCTGTGTGCTCCACGAACTCAACGAGGAATTAAACCCACAGCTAGGACAGCTGTTTAATCATAGTCTCACCTCTGGATACGTATCCAGGGAGTGGCGCACTGCGACTGTGGTCCCACTTCACAAAGGCGGTGCCTCCACAGACCCTGGAAATTACCGGCCCATTAGCTTGACAAGCCTTATCTGCAAAGCTATGGAGAGGATCATAATGGATCTCATAAATAAAGACATAGGGAACTTGCAGACTTTGGATCCAACCCAGTTTGGCTTTGTCAAAGGCAGATCATGCCTTTTAAACTTGGTTGACTTTTTCGAAACAGTCACCAAAGCCACTGATGAGGGAAAGGCAGTCCATACAGCCTACCTCGATCTGGCGAAGGCCTTCGATACAATATCCCACTCGGGTATCATTGAAAAACTCATCAGCTTAAATGTTAACCCATACATCACAAGATGGGTTGCAAACTGGCTGAGTGACAGAACCCACAGGGTCAGAGTTGCTGGCGCCATGTCAGACTCAAAGCCTGTCACAAGTGGTGTCCCACAGGGCTCAGTCCTGGGCCCACTCTTGTTTGGCATCTACTTTTCCAAAGTACAAGCAAACACAGGAGGGTTATGGCTGACAAAGTTTGCAGATGACTGCAAACTGGGCGCCGTAGTCGAAAACACATCTGACACAGATATCCTTCAGAAGGGTCTCACAGAAACGGATGACTGGTGCCAAAGCCATGGCCTAAAGTTAAATGCCAAAAAATGCATAGTCATACCCTATGGGAAAAACAAGGTTACCCCTAGCTACCATATAGGTGGTAATCCTCTGAGCACAGAAGAAGTTATCAGGGACCTGGGGACCCAGGTTGACAGTAGCCTGTCATTCGACACCCATGTAGCTAAAGTAGTTAGGAAGACCTTCTACATTGCCCACCTCATCATGAAGGGATTCACATCTAGATCAAGGGAGGTCATAGTCTCCCTATACTCATCACTCATCAGACCAATGATTGAGTACAATGCCCCATTCGGAATGTATCTGACCCGACACTTGCAGCAGCTGGAGAGGCCACAAAAGTTCCTCACCAAAAGGACAAAGGGTCTCAAAAATCTGTCCTATGCTGCCCGACTGAAAGAACTCCAGCTCTATTCAGTCGCTTACCACTTGCTCAGAGGTGACCTTTGCCTGACATACAAGGCCATGTCAAACCCAGAGTTGATGAATATGCTTCACCTCAAAAAATCTAGATCCGTCAGAGCCACAAGGGCGGGAGACTTAAACCTCGACACGGCTATAAATAGGACGTGCTGGAGGGATAGATTCATCACCCAAAGACTCCCTATGCTGTGGAACAAAATCCCGGTATATGTGAGGCAGAGCACCTCGCTGGCCTTGTTCAAGAGAAATCTTGACCAATGGATGGGAGATCGTAGATATACTCCAGGGATTACCTCAGTGTCACTGCTAGACAGAGGCACAGCAAAATAATGGGTATAGTTCCCCATACAAAAGGGGTGGCTAAAGCCATAAAACTATGGGCTAGGCTTATAAATGCCCTTGGGCAGATAGCCTAGTATGAACCTATGAACCTAAATTAATCATACTTTGACTCAAACTAGTCTTCTCCACCAGAATTTCATGAAAAAACTCTAGCCCCTTATCATGTGGGATTGAAGTAAAAAGATCAACCACATCAATGGTGGAAAAACATATGTTCTTGTCATAGTATTGTCTCTTGATCCTCCGAAGAAAGTCCCATGAATCTATTAGAATGTGATCAATAGGTGCCAATGCTTCTAAAACCATACGGTCAATAAATACTCCTAATGGATAGGTAATACTGTTTGAACCTGATATAATAAGCCTATAAGGAGGGTCAGTAACATCCTTGTGTGTTTTAGGGATGCCAAAAGCTATAGGAATGGTAGGATGTTCAACATTCAAAAAATTAAATATCTCCTCATTAATTGCACCTTGATATAGTGAATCCTCCAATAATAGCTTGATCTTTCTATAAGAAATATTAATTTCATTCCTAGAAACACATTTGCATTTTGTTTCGTCCTGTAACATACAGGAGATTCTGTTGTTGTAATCCTCTGCATTTGCTATTACCATACCCCCTCCCTTATCAGGTTTCATAAACCTGATATCAGTATTACCTCTGAACCTGTCCAGTAACTGTTTCTCAGTCTTACTTAAATTAAATGTTTTTGACTTATACTCCCTAATATTTTTATATATCTCTTGGCAGCATACATTCTCAAAAGAGTTTAATAAGGGGTGTAATGGGGGATTGAAACAACTCTTCTTCTTACCACAAACATTTCTTTTGTTGTTAATATGTTGTGAGTCCTTGAATAAAAATTTTAAATTTAACTTCCTCACAATCAGTTTTAGTTCAATCAAAGTATCACAAATGTTTTCCTTAAAGGCTGGGATGAATTTGACCCGCTTCATAAGTAGATGGAACAAATCTCTGTTAATTTCAACCCCTGCATAGTTAAAAATATAAAATCCCCTATAGGTATAAACTATACCATTACTATGGACTATGATTGTTTCATCTGTTCCTATATCAGGACGGCTAACATTTTCTACGACTGGTGGTAACTGTTCTTCCTCCAAACATTTTGATTTCTGTAACTGTTCCGTCTCCCACCCCCACCTGTTGCCCCTAAAATTTGTGGCAGGTACATGTACCTCTCAAGGTTTGGTATATTTAGCTGTATGTCAGACATGTGGTCATTTTTACGTCGGAAAAACAGAAAGGCGTTTGAGTAGGAGAATTTATGAGCACATGTACAACATTTCGAAAAAGGATGATAATAGTGCCTTATATAAACATATTAAGGCTAATAATGTGGACCACTGTTTTAGATTTGGCATTCTGGAAATTGTAAGTAGGAATTTTAGGGGGGGTGACTGGGGTAACCAGTTGCTTCGGGCAGAGGTTAGATGGCAGTTGAGGTTAAATGCTACAGTTTTACCAGGTTTAAATGAACATATTAGTTTAAAACCTGAATTGAGGCACCGAGCAACACAATTTTGATTAATTGTTTTAATGTACTAATATTTCATACTCTGACAACTTTATTTTTAAAACTGGTTTTAGAAAATGTAGCTCATATAAAAAGTTGATAAGAAAATAACTATATATTAGAAAAACTGTTTTTGTATGATGAGTTTTAAGTTTTCAGGTTTTTGGAAAAAACACTGTCACTTTAATTATTAATTGTTTTTTCTTAATTGATGTATTAGGTATATATATAAATGGTTTCAGTATCCATTATTAACTGTTCTGATGAAGTCTATTGACGAAAGCGCTTGACCTGTTTTGTGGATTATTCCTATGCAGTGGATTATTGACCTGCTTTTGTGGATTAAATTTTGCACAGTCAACAATTTTATGTGGATCGAATAAAGGTGTTTTTTTTTACTTGTGGTCGTAGGTTATTGGCTCAAGGAGTGGTTCGTTGAACGTTATTTGTGGTGGTTTCCGCTCTTTTACACACCTCTCAGTGTTACAAGAATTAGAATATGTTTCCTTAATAAATACTGTAGATTTGAATTTGCCATTGTACTTATGAATAGTAATATCTAAATAATTCATACAATGGTACTGGATGTTATAAGTAAATTTCAAAAAATTTGTCATGTTAGAAATATAATTATAAAATTCCAAAAATTTCTCTTCAGACTGAGTCATTCCATATAAAACAAATATCATCCAAATAATGCTTATATAACTTCCAACACCTAGCATATTTGGAGTTGAAAATATATTTATTCTCCCATGCAGAAAGTATGATATTGGCGTATGTGGGTGCACATCGTGCCACTCCTTTCACTTGTCTGAAAAATTCACCCTCAAAGTGAATAAAATTGTTGTTAAGCACTAAATCAATTGGACTTGAACACACATGAAAATCAATATTGGTTAATCCACCTAAAGACACCATAGCTTCTTCTAGCCAAAGCATTCCCATCTCGTGAGGGATAGAGGAAAACAAATCTACTATATCTATTGTAACCATTATATCACCAGGTGGATAACTACCTGGCTTACAGGCAGGAATCTGACAGAACTGGGGAGTACATCTCTACAAAGAGGCCAGTCACCAGTGGAGTCTCTCAGGGATCGGGTCTGGGACTGTTGCTTTTTGACATCTATTTCTCCGAAGTCAAGGGGCCACTGTCAAGGGCCTCTGATTGACCAAATTTGCAGATGATTGCAAATTAGGAGGCATCATAGAATCCCCCACTGGCACTAATTTTCTCCAAGAAGTGGCTGACTCAGTCAAATATCTGGTGTCAAAAGCCATGAACTAAAACTAAATGCCAAGAAATGTCCTTCAGGAAGTCAGCTACCCATAGTATCTACTAGATTGACAACATACCTGTAAGGATCAAACCAGTGGTAAGGGACTTGAAGACACACATAGACAGTAATCTAGCCTTTGATAATGTGACCTCATCAAACCTTGCTAAGTATGATAAGTTGCCTTGAGTTTGGACACCTGGGTACTAGACAGACCCTTTTTCAGAAGAACCCAGGGACTTTGGCATAGTTAAATGAGTTTCTCAGAAACATAAAGAAGGGTTGCAGATGCTGTGAAACAAAATTAGTAGTGCAGATAATATAGCATCTAGTTACTTAGTGTAGCCTGATACATCAAGCCCCTTTCACTTGTTGACAGAAAATGGGGCAGGCAGCATATCACTGGATATAGACCAAATCTTGAAGTTTAGCAACCTCAGAATGTATTCTATTAGTGAGGGGAGTACAGGGCAATATCCATCTTGCATGGAAGTGAAGATAGGAAACTCCAAAATGAAGAAATGTGAGAAGGTGCCTGCAAAGTCTTCAAGCTGTGGCCAAATACTCCTTGATCTGTTGGTTGCAACAAGGTGAAACATACCCATGGAACATAGCTCATTCACAGCTAGAAAATTTTCTTACTTTTAACTATTTATTTAATTAATTTGTTTATCCATCCATCCATCCAGCTATCCATCCACAAGCCCCTTTTTCGCATTTTGCACAAAGGATCGGGGTATCACTTCAACAGTGACAATCATCTAGAGCCAAGGTTCACAACATTTGGTGGTTAGCCATTTATATTTAATAAATTTTTACTTAGGTCAGAGAACTGACCATTGCAGACCTTTGCCAACCATAGTTTGTGTCATAAAGATAAAGAAGACAAAGGTTGCATACAAGGATAGTTTATAGTAGCCAGTCACATAGCACACAACTAGCAGAGCAGCAAATAAAAAAAAGGTTATTAAATGTACTCAAGACTTCTGTATTTTTCAATTATACTCTTATAAGTTGGGAGTATCCATATACCTATAGCACTTATGCAAAGTGCTTATTCCTTTGAGCCTTTTTTCACCAGCTGTCATGGAAAGTGGCTAGATTTGCATCTTTGATAAAGTTTTTGCACCAAACATTTATGTGACACACATGATGAGACACTACAGCTTAATTCTGTGGAAAGTGGTAAACATAAAAAATGGCTCGTGGGAATTAACATTTTGCATAAGAGCTATGGGTTTCTGAATACATGTAAGTGACTGTTAGAATTTTAGTCTTTTTTTGCTGTGTTTGTATAAACAGTACTGTACCTGGAAACTGAATGGTTATTTGTTTAGCATTAATGTAGCTTTATGACTAAGTCCCAGTGGAAATGGACACTTCCCAGTGGTGAACAGCACAGATCTCAAAATGTATAAGTAAATAATGCACTTATCAAATACCATGTTTTTTAACTGTAACTGCCGCAGATGATTGGGCTTTAAATAGTAGCCTGTGAGTGGAGGAGTCCACCAGAGAGACATGGCAGTGACCAGCATATCCATCCCAAGAATAAGAATATTGGTGGGCTCTTGCTGCAAGAGCACCTCCTGGGAGAAAGCCCAGCAGAACAGCCCCTGTGCATGGGACATGGAGAAACATGAGCTTGACAAAAGAGTGCAGAAGTGCTACTGGTGTGCGGAAATGTCAACTTGTACTTTTCACAGAATAGCAGGCATTGTACCATGCTTTCTCACCAAGAGGGCTGGTGGGAACACTCTAAAGCTCTCATAACCCTTGCTAAATGAAGACAATTATCTCCAGCTCTCACTTTCCTCTCTTGGTTTTCTGGGATGCTGTGAGAACCAAATGGGTTTACAGGTGATAGTGCTTACTGGTCACAGAGGATATGGGCCTAAATATTTTATTTAAAAATATGCCTGCTTCTGGAAGATGGGAGGAAGACAGAGTACCTCTAAACAGTCCAAACATAAATGAAGAGAAGGAATTAATCAGTAAACAATACTGGTAGTCTAAGTTAAAATAAACAATGCAGAAATACAGTATATAGTCTACTGTTTATATTATTTAATACTTAATGGGAAAATGCACTAAGCAGAAGCAATTTTTTTTCAGGGGTAGCACAGAAGCACAGACTGGTTATCTTTTTCAGTCACACAGGAGGTAAATAGAGACTGTGGAACTCAAAACTAAGTACTGTAGAATTAAGCTAGTTGGAAGGTGAGCACAGAATCAATTAACTGCATTTAAAGATGACCTCTAAACAACATTTTCTGTAAAGATATTGGAGTATGAGATTGCAGATCCTGTTTATTGCATTGCTATTTACCATATAACTCATTTGGAATACTGTCTTTTACAGTCTAGTTGCTTTACAACACTGCCTTGTCCTGATACATCAGCAGGAAGACTAATCCATCTGAAGATTTTATTTTTATTTAACATGTGTTAACCGGGAAAGTATGACTTGGAACAACGCCAATTTTTAGCGGAAGCCCGGGGAAAAGCATTCCAGAAGCATGTCTTTATATCATGGGAGGAAAACAGAGCACCCAAAGGAAACTCACATGAATGCAGGGAAGACATGCAGACTCTGCATGGAAGGTACCCCAGCCGAGAATCGAACCAGAGAACCTTTTGCTGTGAGGCAACAGTAAATAGTAGCAAATGTGATTTTAAAATATTATAATGCTCGCCATATGAAATGGCACTCAATTAACTCTATAAACACAGAAGAAAGCTGAAACCATGATATAAACTGACTGGATTGCTTTCTGAACTTGCCGCATTGCTTTGTTCAAGAATGTCAAATGACTTGCCCAAACAGTACATTGCTGATTCCTATCTGCATTCCATTCATACTTTTTACATAAGATTATCTAAAGGCAAAAGGTATTGGCAACTACCATCTGCACTGTATTTGTTGGCTAATGAAACTGCTGCTCTCTAAACTCCTGTTTTCAGTTACATCTACTAGTATCCGTTCCTGAAATAACTTTATCAGTCCTATTATAACAACAGTTTTAAAGTGGGATAAAGATAGTGCCCCTATTCTATTTACTTCTGTTTCTATCTTCAGTGAGATCCATTCTCCTTTATGATTACAGGGTGCATATCCACTTCCCTGATGTCAGGACTGTTGTGAAGACAATGGTTGGTGCCAATCTCTTCTATGTCACTTCCTGAAATAAAGACAGCCATTCATATCAAGCTGTACATGTAGCTTTAATATATGTAAACATTCCCCTCTCTCTGCTTACTGTAGTTTCCCATTCACACTCACAGCTCTCTTTGAGACATACATGCAGTCTGCCAGTTACTGCAGTTCACTAATGACAGGAGCACAGCAGCATACATATACCTAATCTGCCTAATTGAGTCCGTATAAGGAAAATCATTTTCTGCTAACTGCATCTGTATGTTGTTTTGGGGCTCTGAACATGCTTATGTTCAAACTGTCTTATAGTTTCACTCAAACCTCAGTAAGCTTTACAAAATTCACCAGGGTTGTCCCAGTCAACCAAAGTGCGATATAAAATCACAGGTCCATTGTGAGGTCCAGTGAAAATCTACTAGTTGTGCAGTTAATTTGTCTAAAAATTCCGCCCCAAACAAAAAAACACAATCTTCTCAAATGCTTCTAGTTGTCCCATATATCAGTTGAATGCTAATAGCACTGTTCCTTATCCTGAGTGTGACTACATATTGTAAACAAAACCCAAAAAGGCACACTTCCTGAGCTAGGAGTCAGAGGATTATAAATTACAACATCAAAGTAATAGCGACTCCTCTAAAAAGACCCAACAACTGATGTATTAAAAAAAACTTTTATTAAGGTAAAGTAAATGCTTTCGCATTCTCTAGGAACGCTTCTTTAGACTTCTACCAGTTGCAAATAAAAGCCTCCATATATAAAAAGCATTGCTTTTTGTACACAAAAGCAGAAGTCAGCCAAAACAGCTCCAAATCATTGCAATACTTACAAATGTACTGAATATTAAGAACAACAGTTTTATGAATGCTGTTATGAACCTGTTTCTTACAGAGTTGTTAATGATGAAATTGGATGAAATAAAAAAAGGCTTAGAATCACACTTAAAAATATGTAGCAAGGCATGAGGGGTCATGCATGGTACGAGTATTATTGAGTGCCCTGAGGTGTTTTGAAGTACAAGTCCCAAGGGGAGAGTGCTTTACATCTCTGGGTATGTGATAATGTCTGTATCATGTATATATCCGGGTGCCCTATTGTATTTGAAAAATGGGCCTCTTTATCTTTTTTTAGTTTGATTTTTGTATTTATTAATTTATGAATAGCAATTATATGTTCATAGAGTATTTAATATGAAATAATCCCTGCATGTATTTTAATTAACCAATAGTTGTACAGGGTTACTTTGAAGAATTTTGGTATGAAATGGGTAGTTATTTTAGGGATCCTTCTCTCAATCTGTTGTGAGTTGTTAACTTATTTTTGTAAGTGTAAATGTCATCTCATAGTTTTTTTTTTGATTCAGTTAGCACAAATACAGTGTCATAGCTGATATGGTAGAAGTCCATTTGCTGAAGATTTGAGCTCAAAATGTTACGTTTTGGCAGAGTTATGGCCATTTGTTAAAAACAATCTTTAGAAAATGTGTGATGCAAATTTTAATTGATTGTTGCCCAGGGCATTAACTTTTTAACTATGCAGAATTTTGGTATAAAATTTTCAGGGTTGCCATTTTAAAACACTTTCTAGTTAACTCTTTCATGTCATTGTACCATTTCATTTCTAGAGGTCATTTTGCAGTCATTTTCACAGTTCACATTCTAGACTGGAGTTACATAGATTCAGTATGATACCTCAGGTGTTGCTCGCCCATAGAATACATACTAATTCTCCTAACAATATTCTCACTTCTGGCCCCCTCCCTGACTCCTTACATGATCACCTCCCTACTTTTACAGTTTGACAGCTGTACTACCCCTTGAAACATCACCGCTATAATCTGGTATATAACTTACATCATAAAGACACTTTCCTGGCCAGTTTCAGATATACCACTTGGAATCACCTTTATACTCCCCCTTTAGATGATGCTGTCACATCCTTTAATGATACATTTCTCTTCATGTAGCTCAAGAACCAATTCGGGGTGAAAAGAAACAAAGCCTAGGAAATGTTTTACTTCAACAATTTACTGTAAGGAAACTTTTTCCAACTCCTATCTGCAATACAATAGTTTTCACCCATTTTTTTCAGAAGCGAAACATAGTTAAAGGCCAAATGGTCCACATAACAAAGTTAATTTGTGATGACAGAACTTTGGAAAGGAGCTGAATTATTTGATTAATATGTTTATCACCTAGAAGTTATTGAGTACATGTATTACAAAATATAAAAGAGGAAATATTACAAGACAGGAAGACAAAATTTTACAGCTTTTTAGGAAGATTGACTGATAAGCCTAAAGTTATTAAAAATACTGTAATTTTGAAGCCAGTAAAACTATGGCTATGGTTTTACCATTCAATGATGATGCAGGGTCCATTGGTAATATTTTGTACAAAACCTGGCACCGCACTCTGAAGCATGAATCTCCAAAGCAAAAAACACAGCATCAATGGGACCAGACGGTGTCCCGGGCTGCGTCCTACATGAACTCCAAGAAGAGCTAAACCCAAACATAAAACTACTGTTCAATCTCAGCCTTACTACAGGATATGTACCCAGAGAGTGGCGTACAGCAACTGTGGTCCCTCTCCACAAAGGTGGTGCCTCAATGGATCCTGGAAACTATCGCCCCATAAGCCTGACTAGCTTGGTCTGCAAAGCTATGGAAAGGATCATCATGGACCTCATAAATAAAGATATTGGGGACCTACAGACACTGGATCCTACCCAGTTCGGCTTTGTTAAGGGCAGATCCTGCCTCTTAAACCTGGTTGATTTCTATGAAACAGTCACCAAGGCCATTGACGAGGGGAAGGTGGTCCACACAGCCTACCTGGACCTCGCAAAAGCCTTCAATACAATACTCCACTCAGGCATTATAGATAAGCTCACCAGCTTAAATATAAACCCCTATGTCACTAGATGGGTTGCAAACTGGCTCAAAGACAGAACCCACATGGTTAGAATTGCTGGAGCCATGTCAGACTCCAAACCAGTTACAAGTGGCGTCCCACAAGGCTCAGTCCTGGGACCTCTCTTGTTCGGTATATATTTCTCGGAGGTACAGGCCAACACGGAAGGACTGTGGCTGACCAAGTTCGCAGATGACTGCAAACTGGGTGCCATAATCGACTCTCCAGCCGACACAAGCATCCAAAAGGGCCTCATAGAAACAGACAACTGGTGCCAGATCCATGGCCTCAAGCTAAACGCCAAAAAGTGTATAGTCGTCCCCTTTGGCAAAAACAAAGTGCCCACAAATTACCACATAGGTGGTAATCCATTAAGTACAGAAGAAGTAATTAGGGACCTGGGGACCCAAGTTGATAGCAATCTCTCATTTGACAACCATGCGGCCAAAGTGGTTAGAAAAACATTTTATATAGCCCACCTAATCATGAAGGGATTCACATCTAGATCAGGGGAGGTCATCGTGCCTCTTTACTCATCCCTCATCAGGCCCATAATTGAGTACAATGCCCCTTTTGGGATGTACCTTACCAGACACCTGCAGCAACTGGAAAGACCCCAAAAGTACCTCACCAAGAGGATCAAAGGGCTCAAACAGATGCCATATGCTGTCCGGTTAAAGAAACTCCAGCTCTCCTCACTGGCATACCGCCTGTTCAGAGGCGATCTGTGCCTGACATATAAAGCCATGTCCAACCCGGAATTAATGGACATGCTGCACCTCAGAAAATCCAAATCCCATCGAGCTACATGTTCAAGAGACTTGAACCTCAGCACTGAAATAAATAGGACATGCTGGAGGGACAGATTCATAACCCAGAGGCTCCCTTCACTCTGGAATAAAATCCCAGTCCAGGTTAGGCAGAGTCCCTCGTTGACTCTCTTCAAGAGGAATCTTGATGAGTGGATGGGAGATCGTAGGTTTACCCCGGGTATCACTTCTGTGTCACTGTTAGACAGAGGCACAGTATACTAACTTCAAAAAAGGGCATAGCAAAATTAATTTAAAATGGGTGGCGAAAGCCAAACACATTCTGGCTAGGCTTATAAATGCCCTAGGGCAGATAGCCTAGTATGAACCTATGAACCTATGAACCTATGAATTAAAGCAAAGGTTATGGAAGAGCCCTCATATAGTTTAAATCAAATAAAAAAGTATCTCCTAGAGAAAGTATTAAAGATAACAGCACAATAATAAAGCAAGGCAATAGGATGGCATGTATAGATGTGGGAAATGTAAATAATGTAAATACATCAACGATCGACCTTAAGTGAGCAATAGCATTGATGATTACAATACATCAACTGGGTGCCTTTGCCACTTAAATTGTGTTACCAAAAGAGCAGTTTACTTGGCGACTTGTATTTCGTGCCCAACATGTTATGTGAGCAAAACAAAAAGGAGACATTGTTATAGAATATATGATCATATTTATGACATAAAGAATAAAACATCTACAAATGCTTTGTATAGACACTCTGTTGATTGTAATCATTTTAAGAAATTTCTTGTTTTTCATTATTGACAGTGAAATCTGCTGAAAGAGGAGGTCACTGGGAAAGCTATTTAGAATTTAGAGCATTAACCCCGGCAACTGAGGCTAAATGTATGTATGTTTCCAGGCTTAACTGACTCTATCTCAATTATTAGTGTACTTGAACAACAGGATAATATGGTGTAACAGTTTTTGGGTCCTTTCTTTATATTTTAAAGATTGATAATCCTACAATTTTCTTGTTTGTTTTGATTAGTAGGTTTTATGGTGGGGCCACCAGATCACTTAACTATAACATGGATAGTGCAGTGGTGCAGCGGTAGCATTGTTGCCTAACAGCAAGAGGTTCTCTGGTTTGATTCTCAGCTGGAGTGCCTTCTGTGTGGAGACTGTATGTCCTCCCTGCATTCGTGTGAGTTTCCTCTGGGTGCACCGGTTTCCTCCCACATTACAAAGACATGCATCTGGAGCATTTCTCCCCGGGCCTCTGCTGAAAACTGGCTCATTTCAAGTCGGACTTTACTGGTTAACAAATGTAAAAATAAAAAAAAAATAAAACATGGAAGTTAAATGACATATCATGCAACACTGTAGTGTTAATTGTATTTTAGTGCTATTTAATATCTAAAATTATTAATATGTTTTTTAAAAGTTACTTATATTTTTGTTCTTTTGTTTTATATAGGTGTATGTATGCATATATATATATATATATATATATATATATATATATATATATATATAGATTCATTTCATAATCTCGAAATACTGAAATATCGAATTTCAGTATTTTGAAAACTATGAAACCGAATCCACAAAACACTGAAACTACAAAACCCGAGCCCAAAACCGCGAAATTCAAAACACCGAACAAACCGCATACACTACACCATACATACACCACAACACCCACATCACAACATAAACAAACAAAACCTACACACATACACAACTCATACACCCCCCACACCCCCTCTACTTATATATACTAACTCCGAGATTGCACAAACAGGAAACAAAAGCAAACTCACACAAGCACATTCTCCAGTCCCTCACACACACATCAAACATATCAGCACACTCAAACACACTCTAACCCCCACTCAAATCCCTTACAAAACACTCACTTACCTGATAAAACACCTAGATCCACATACTTCACTGTGCACCATAAACACACAATCCCGGACATCACGTAGCGTAAGGCCATAACCGCGAATTTGAGATATTCACATTTGCGATTATGAACTTTCGCTATTTTAAACATTCAGGTTTATAGTCTCAAGATACTGAAATTCAACATTTCAGTATTTCGAGATTATAAACGGCTCCTATATATATATATATATATATATATATATATATATATATATATATATATGTGTGTGTGTGTGTGTGTTAACTTTTTATTACTGATTATTTTTAAGTGTCTGTATTTGTGTAGAGTTTACATATTTTTCCATCCACTACAGATGATGTCATGGGTGTTTCTTGTATTGCGAGTATTCAAGGGATGTACTTAATTTGTTCTGTAACTCTGATGAAATCCTGGAAGCTTTGTAGGATGACAGTGCTAAGTTTTTGCATTGTAATACTTTTTACCCTGAACTGGCTTTTGAGCTGCATCCATGGTTGGTTTTGGCTTTTTTTTTTGTTTTTTAGTTTTGTTTCCTTTTCATTTTGGTTACATTTCTCTTCAACTTAAATGTACACAACCGACTAAAAAAACAAAATATTTAAAGCAAACTCTGTATCATGGATAACTAGAAAAAATGATAATGAAAGAAAGAAATAGAGGTTTCTATACTTGTAAAGAAACTAAAACTCAGTCCAGCCTCCAAAACTATAAACAACTTCGAAACACAATAAAATATCTAACCAAACTTGAGAAAAAATACTATACATACTTTCAATACATGAAGCAAAACAACCCCAAACTTTTCTGATCCTCCATCAAAAACTTTCACATCCTAGCCACGCTACCCAACCAAACCATTCTATTAACTACACTAATAGCACCACTAGCCAATTCAATATACATTTAATTAACACAATAACTTCCCTCTTAAACAACTCTACCACCTGTAATACCCCAACATCTCCAGAGTCAACAAATAATCCCAACACATTTGATTTTAAACCCATTCCTATATCCACGATCAGGAAATCCCTTCTCAAACTGAGGCTAACTACACTTGCCCCAAACAATCTTATAGAAGAGTATATTAAACTTCCAGCAGACATCCTAGCTTTGCCATTCTTGATCCTAATAAATTGTTCCATCACAGAAAGCTATATTCCTAAAATTTTGGCACTTACACAAACATGGCTCTTCAACTTATATTGTCAATTATATGCCGATAGCCATAATTGCACTACAACAGCTCTGTTCAGCTTTCCTGCCACCATCAACAGTAGCGGGAATACAGGGAACTGAGTAGCAGCACTTTTCCTTGGTCTGTTAAAAACTTTTGAAAAAGTGTCTCACTAAAATTACTTTAGAGAGTCTTTGCCCTAAGACTTCAACACTCATCTCATACCTGGTTCAACAGCTACCTCAGTGACAGACTTCAGTCTGTAAAATGAGAAATCTATCTAGTTTTCTCAGGGTACTTAGGGATGTCTGATGGATCTGCCTTACTTCCTTACTATTCAATTTTTTCATATATGTCCTATATACCACAAGTAAACATGCTACCACTATTCAGTATGCTAAGGATTCCACTCTCATCAGCACTGCCAGAAATCTACAGCAATTTAAGTCCAAAACACATGGATCCTTGAAACATGTTTCTGTTAGTCTTAATTACAATTAAACCCTAAGAAGAGTTAACTTATTCTTTTCACACCTAGCCAATATTCTAATGGCAAACTTCTCTTTACCATTACTTCTCCTGACCAAACCAAAACTGAACTAGTAACTTATAACAAGCTCCTAGATGTCATCATAAATGATGCCATGAAATTTGGCTCCCACATAAAGCAACCTATCAGCAGGGGCGGCTCAAGCTATTGGGCTGCAGAACTGCAGCCCCCCCCCAGTGTAAAAAGAAAAAAAAATTAAATTAAAAAAGAAAAATAAAGTAAAAAAAAACAAAAAGAAAAAAAACGTGAGTCCCGGAACATCACGCATGCGCACTAGCAGCATTTCCGATCAGGACTGTTGGTGAACCAGTCTCAGAGCATGGGCACAGAATCCAGACTGTCTCACCAGCAGTCCAGATTAGGAAGACAGCATGTAGCAGCAGAGATCCTAGAAGTCTATGCAGTTACAACTGCATAGACTGGAAGGGGATCAGACTGCATTGTCTGCAGGCTGCTACCCAGCCTGCTCTCGTGTGATGGAAGGACTTGGACTTGCTCTCACGGGAACAAACAGACTTGAATGTGGTGGATTTTGGAAACTATTGTTGAACAGACTGGATTATGGAAACTACTGTAGAATGAACTTTGCAACTGCAGGTAACTACCATTGAACAAACTTTGCAACTGCAGGTAACTACTGTTGATTCAGTTACTAAAGTTGATCCAGCAGTGTGCAGGATTCTTTTGCTAAACCTCTTTGGATATGTGTTTGGTTAAGTGATGACAGCAGAACCTGTTCATGCCCTACATGTTGAAACAGCAAACTGTGACAGGCTCACTTATGTTGTGTGAGTCACTGGGGATGGCTCTGTCATCTCTTCGTAAGATTATCCTATATAAGCGAATGATCGCTTTTCAAAACTTAAAAAGGCCTCATCCACAACTTACCATGCATTGCACGGTTGTTTCCAAGTGGTGAACAGAGTAATCCTGGTGTCACTGTACCGGTAAATGGACAGTGGCTGCTGGAGATTTCTGCCTCACTGTATTTTTCTGTTCCTCTCAAGGATGAGGTGAAATCCCTTTAATGGTCATCAGGCAGTTTCAGAGACAAACAATACCAGAGCAAACAATAAAAGGAAAAGGCACTGGAAACAATGAGGAAGGGGGGAGTGTGAGAGTGGGTGCTGGTCACTTTTCCCGAGCTCTGATTTTCTCCACATCCAGAAGATAGGAATGCACAGCCTCCCTTAAAATATAGTCCACCCCAGCCTCTTAACCATTTGTAGAGACATATGCCATGTCCCTTTTATAATGTCTGGATTGCAGTCAGTTGCTAAAGGGTTCATGGTCTCCATTAATAAGCAGTTTGGTCTGTTGACTGACTATGACCACCAATGCCTTTAACTCAGTTGTACTCCACATTTTCAACAATTGTCGTGCAGAGAGTACATACAAGGTAATCATTATCTGTGGCATGCATAAAACAACATTTGGGACCAGAGCGCGTAATTATTATGTAAAGGGTCAGGGATGGATCAGCCTTTGATCAGTAACCCGGTTTCTGTTAGAAACCCAGTTCTACATGCCACAGCTCCACCACCCGCTCAGTGACCCAACATCCTGTCTTTATGTGCAGAACAGGATGGGTGGACATCATCAGGAAGGTCGCCTCGCTGTTACTTTGTCATCCATAAAGACAAGACAGGATTGTACACTCAGGAAGGGAGGCAGGACTGCACACCTGGGAATGGATTCGAAGAACAACATTCCCAAGCTGGAAGACTTCTGTCCCTTCTACTGGTTTAATGGAGAGTCAGCTCTTACGTAGTTTCTTGAAAGGGCTGATAGTCCTCTACAGACCTATTTGGCTCAAACTCATCTGACCCAATACACCTGATGATTCCATGCTCACCTTGTCATATTGTCTCAGAGCCACACACACACACACACACACACACACACACACACACACACACACACACACACACACACACACACACGTTTAATAAGCATCTGTTGTATTCATATGTCATACCCTTTATGGGAATCACAAGACGTTTGCAAAGTTATTAGTGTGGAAAACAATAACAATGTTTTACTTAAAAATAAACACATAAGTGTGGCTTGTAAAGGAGTTAAGACTTGATGCAGCAAGAAGCTAGCTCTAGCCAACCCACAAATATCTCTTATTTGCTTTTTAAATCTGTAGCTGAAGTCTGCCAAGTGAATTTGTGTGTGCGTGTGTGAGGGAGCTGGAGAATTTCTCTTTCTCTTATCTAGAACCCATAATGTACATAAAATCTTAGCTGAGGGGCCCTCTTCCCTATTTTCTTAAACTTTAATACACATTACTCACTTGGGATCCACTCCAACTGAGATCTGCAAGTCTTCTGAAGTACTGTCAGGCTCTACTGTGCTAAGCCACAGTGATCTTTTAACATGTTAATAGTTGCATAACAGTTTTTCCATATAACGCAGCCCTGGTGGAACATTATCAAGTCCAAACTTTTAAAGTTGTGCAGCCTGTACTCAATGAGCTTAATAATAAATGATACTTACTCTACATGTTATTAGCTGTTTCACAATCAAACTTACCTCTGGACGTCATAGCTGTCATTAAGCAACTGCCCGAAAATCTAACAACATTATTGTAGTGTATAGCCCTTTAAACATAAATCCATGAAAACTAAAACAATCAGTGGTGGAATATGAGAACATTTCTAACAGGAACCACAAATAAGTAAATAAATAAATAGATGGTCTCAGTCACCCTGCAACTGGACAATTTCTTAGGTGAAGTGTAATTCTTTATATTCGACCACTATGTGGACAAAGAGCACATCACCTGTTTTTGGTAAGAGGGACTTTTTTAATGCTAGAACTGCAGCCATTTAATTTTCCCCTTTACTTATACTGCTTTACTTCACAATTTATTAATATCAGATGCAACATTCCATCATTAATGTAAATGTTTCAGTCACATTAGTTGTATTGCTGTTTAAGGTCATTCTCCAAGTTGAACAAACTTTGCAACTGCAGATAATTACTGTTGAATGAACTTTGCAACTGCAGGTAGGGTGTGTGTGTGTGTGTGTGTGTGTGTGTGTGTGTGTGTGTGTGTGTGTGTGTGTGTGTGTGTGTGTGAAATGCCCCAGTTAAATATACTTGGTGGCTACATAGGTGAAAACCCTGTATCTTGGGACCATGTAGCATGAACTACAATTCCCTATCCACCACCACTTGTGAAATGTTTCTGGATTTTGAATAATGATAGGCATTTGAATTTCAGACTTCACATTCTTCAGAAAGTACATGGTAACACAAAACCTTTTATTCTAGCAATTTTCTATTTATAAGATCAATATTTGAAATTTGTCCCTATTTTTGGGACTGTATTCCCCCGTTATTGGCTTTGTTCAGGTTTTTTGTGCTAACAGTTTGAGAGCTATGGTGAGAACTGAATTCAGTGAATATGTTTGGGAGCTGTATTCACCCGTTATTGGCTTTGTCCAGGTTTTTTGTGCTAAGAGGTTGAGAGCTATGGTGAGAACTGAATTCAGTGAATGATAGTCATTTAAGTTTCAGTCTACCTGTCTTTCAAGAAACAATTGATTTGGCATAGTGATATGTTGCTCTGACTGTAGTGCACACGGTCCAGGGATCAAGATTTGGCAGTGAAATGCATGATAGTAGTACAGCATTTTATTCTAGCAACTTTCCAAGGTTGTACAAGCAATGTTTAAAATGTGTCCCTAGTTTTTTGGCTTTTGCCCCCCCCCCAATAAAATTTGGCTTTTTCCAGACTTCTTGTGTTTCAAAGTTGAGACATACAATTGGGTGTCCAGTGGATTTTACAAGGAGCTGAGAGCTTGAAGAGAAGTTTAATGCTGCTTATGCTGAGTCTGCTTGTATTGTTAATAGTGCAACAGGTAGGGTACTTGCTTTTGATGCAGACGGCTGTGGGTTCTAATCCCCCAGTATATAGACGCATTGCTGATACTGTACTGTGTTGTACTTTTAAAGGGGGTGGATGCTGCAGTCCTGAGAATGTCCTCTTTGGTGGAGATACCTAGTAACGATCAACCTGTTATCAGTTTGCCATCCATTCCCTATTGCAATATTACTAGTCTATCATTTTTTTTATTGTAACATAGGCAACTTATTCAACAGCAACAATATTAAGTTGTTTGCTAGCAGTAACCTCTTCATTAGTTACAGATCTCTTTAATGTGGAATTATTTGGATGATTTTTACTTCTGCAGAGACTGTGCATATTTACTGACACTGGTGGATTGTAGATGTTTGAGTAGACTTTTATGATGTAAATGTTCTGAACTGGGCAGTTTTGTCATTATTAGTGCATGCATTTTGTTTCATTGTTTACTGGAAAAATGTACAAAACAATACATTTAAAATGCCCTCTAACAGTTATACTGTATTATACGAGGAATATAATTTAATACAATCCGGAAGGTGTATCAAAGAACACATGTATGTTTCCTGTGCAAGGACCCTATGATCTGAAAACGGTACACAGTTAATCTTTATCTGCCACTGACCAGATGTATTTTCTTTGAATGTGGGTTTCAATGCTGTTTCAATGAATGTGAGTTTCAAGGGGAGAGAAGTTTTAATGCTAAGTCTATTTTCATTGTGAGACTGCATCACTTTGTTTAGCAGATGTCCATTAGTGTTTGTGCTGTAAAATGTAAATTAAAATTTTTAAATGAAATCCAAATCATAGTAGAAGTAAAGCAATATGCACATTACAGTGTTTATGGTAAATGGGGCAAAATAGCCAAGTAATGGAACATTGGAATAGCTGCAGGGGGGAGGCCCCATTCGACCATTATGTTGTGAGGGGGAAAGGGCGGCAAACTCAGACAGCCCTGGCAGAACTATACCTCTTAACTGTCCAGTTTTTGCAGAATGAATAGATTTTTCTTATTATTTTTGGTTTATTCATTATAAAGTTTGTGGTTTTCTGGCAAATCATTTAGGAATGAAGTCACTAAATAATGACAGACATTGAGTTTCAGACTTCATACTCTTCAGAAAAATGCATGCTAAAGCAAGATCTGTCGTTCTGTCAACTAAGTTTATACAAGAGCAATTTTTAGTACTGTTTGTGTGTTCCCCTAATATATTTGGCCTGGTCCAGATTTTCTGCATTAAGAGGATGAGAGGTATGCACAAATAAAACACTTTATAGAATTAGGTATATCCAAACCTCTCAACTGTCCCTGATTTTGGCTCAAAATGTTGCTCTCCCCCTAATAATCCCTCCGCAAAATGGCAAATTTGGAAGAAAACATGGAGAGTTTTTGATTAATAAATAATTGTAATGATCAGAGTTATAGATTACTTTTAATTTCAGAAATGCATGTAGATTCTCTTATTTTTTTCAGCTGCTCATGTTAACAGTACTAATATCAAAAAGTGTTCCTTCTTTGACAGGTTCCCAGCTGTATTGTGTGGTTATTTTATATTATTGCATTACATTTTTGGTCTGATTTTCATAAAATTGTGGTTTTCTGGAAAATTAGTAGCAAATCATTAAATACTGAAGTCAGAAAATAATGACAGACATTTGAGTTTCATATTTCATACCCTTCAGAAAATTCATAACCTACTTATTGTATTATCTTTCTAAGTTTATAAGACCAATATTTAAAAATTGTCTTTATTTTTGGGCCTTTGTCCCACTTCTGTTTATGGCGTTGTCCAGATTTCTTGCTCTGAGGCTGAGAGGTATGACAAATGTGTCAGGGCCATCACCGTCAGCCAGAGACCTTTCAAATTGTGACATACTTGTTGCACCCCACTCCCCCATATAGTGACTCTGGATGTGTCCAAGCAAGGCAAGGAGCAGTTATGCAGTGTAAGTGTGCAGAGTATCCCCCCCATCCAAGGTAGACACAAGTACTATAGTGGCTTTTCATCTGTCCTTGATTTTGCTGAATGTTCTGTTTTTCTGTCATATTTTTATACTGTTGATTTATGCTTCTTATTCAGAAAATGCATGTCGTTCCAGTGCCTGTTGCTCTGTGTTTAAGTAGCAATGCTTTAACGACCATTAGGTAAGCTTGTCTGACACTGTAAGATGCCAGTAAGCTTTAATAAGCATACTGTTAAAGAATTACCAACACTGAACTTTTTGTTGTTGCCATGCAGAGAATATTTACATAACTAGATAGCGTATAAGCCTTAGGTATTGAAATGCATATGACAGTATTTGTAATAAAGGACAGGATTACAGTATTTTCAGAAGCTCATTACATTTGTTGGAGACTTGCAGTCATCTTTGCAGGCTTTACCCGTAAACTAAACAGAATGCCAATCTATCATGTGTGGTCCATAACCTGTGCAATAATCATTTAAGCAATTTGTTTTTAGCTTGTTTCTTGTTTGCTGTTCATTTTTTACCTTGATCATGTTTTCCCCAGCAGCAAATCTCTCAACTTATTAGCACAAAAATCTGGACAAAGACGAAAATAATCGGGAGACAAAGCCTCAAGAATTGGGACAAATTTTAAATATTACTCTTGTAAATGTAAAAGTGTCGCTAGAATAAAGGGTCTCATGTTACCATGCATTTTTCTGAAGGATATGAAGTCTGAAACTCAAATGTCTGTCATTTAGGGAATTTATTTCTCACTGATTTGCCAAAAAATACAGAAAATCCAGAAAAACACAAATTTTATGAGGAACAGACCAAAAATATGAGGCAAAAATATGGACAGTTGAGAGCGAGGTATAACATGAAAGATAGTGCAAAATCAGAGGAGGTAACAAACCTGATACATGATCTATACCAGAAGCCATATAAAACTGAGATTAGAAGAGCTTAATATGCATGAACATGAAGAAAGGAGGTGAAGGGAGATACAAAAGAACAAGAGAGCATACCTGATGACATAAGATAGACAGCTCAGAAGAGTTATCAAGAAGTATATTGTCACTGAAAGGGTTGGTAATGATTGGAGCTGCAGGTTGAGAAATATAGGAGCAACATATAGGAAGTTAGGTAACAGTAAAGTAGAGGTAATCGCTTGCCCTGCCTGGTCAGCATTAGCTTGATATAGGGTGGCAAGTCTTTTGAGCATTTTGCTGATAGGCAGTGGCAGCTGGTGACTTCAAATCCAAGGGGGCTGCAGGAGACAGCTGAATGGGTGGGGCCAATGGGAAGGGGTGAGGCCAACTAGAAAGGGGTGGAGTTACGCTAAAAACTGCAAAAACTGGGACTTTAATTAAATATGCTGCCCTGGGTGCCACTGCCAAACTGTCATTATGAGAGTCCAGTCAAGACAAACTGAATTGTAGAAGAAAAATAATATTTCAATGCATTGGCTACATGACAGCTTACTTAATATCTAGATGGAAACAAAAAGGTTGCGAGGCATGAAAAAAATACATTACTTTTTAAATACATTACTGGAATGCCAGTTAAAATCAAGTATAAAAAAACAAGCAGCACTCAACTCAAACCACTTCTCCTTGTACTGCAGTTCTAAGTATAATTTATATTCAGCTTTATAAAAGTACCAAGTAACATGCTGAAAGTAGCAATACCCTCCACTTGTAAAAACGTTTCTTAACCAAAAAAGACCTGCTGCCTGACAACAACACCCCCCCTAATTAAATATACCAACTCCGAGATCGCACTGCAGTGGGGAAAGGGGCAAACACATGGGGATCATTGTTCTGAGCGTTCATGCTTTAGTGTGTTCGCTCTATATGTGTTGGAGAAGAGAAGTTCGATTAAACACCTCTTCACTGTTGTAATATTGACCCCTATGCTGCATTTACATTCTGTTATCTTTAAGAAGATGTGTCCTTCAAACATGCACACTGCAGCCAATGTGATGTCATAACAACTCTCTCTAAAGAAGGATAACAACATATTGAAAAGGTGTAATTCCCCATGTTACTCATAACCATTAATAGAACACTTAGTGATTTCACACCAGCCAGTAGTAAAAATTCTAACTATAGTACCCCTTCCCCTTTTCCTGAGTTCTTCCAGTTAGGAATTTCTAGCACTATTTAAATGACAAGACCTCACAACTTACATACAGGAGCACAAACCTCTCTACTAAAAGTTGCCCTCCTTTATCCATAGTTAGTTAAATCCCTTAGTTGACTGGAAAAGAAAATATGCTTGCATGTCTGTAAATAACGTTCCAATATTCTAACAGACTGATAATGTACAAAAGGATCACTTTTCAAGTCTTTCCAAATGCAACATTTCTCTAGCATGTTATATAAATCCTAACCCAAGGTCAACTTAGATGATTCTTTTGTTGTCTGATGCCCAAATTATCCTATTTAGGATCATGAAGAAACATGAAACTATCTTAGAAAACAATTGATATTATGCAGGGAACTAATTATAGACAGGTTAACTAGTCTGTCACATTCTTCTCTCAAACCTTATTTAATTTTTATTTATTTGTCCTATGGAAACTCGGAAAATTGGATTGAGCCAATGACCCATTTTCAGTGGAGGCACAGGAAGAAAAGTTCTACAACAGATTGAAAAACATTTAAACAGTAGTTGCGTAATTTTATTCAAGGGAAGAAAAGCCTGCATCAAATCAAATATTTTACAATGAGCTATGGAGAAAGGCTCCAGAACAAATTCAAAAATATTTAAGCAATAGCTGATGAGCAATCAATTCTACACAAGGGGAGAAAAGCCCAACAACAGATTAAATATTTTACAATGATTTGATAAGTAATCTTAGCACTCACCAACATTTTCTTAACATCACACAAAACAAAATACATAAAATAGCCCAAGTAAATACTGGAAGATTCAAAAGCAAAACTGAACAACTTGTAGTTGTATATGAAACATATCTTAATCCCAAGTTTACTACTTTGAATTATTTTATTGAAAAAATAGATCAGGAAAGCAATACGGTGAAGTTTTTTTATTAACAAAATGAAAATTACAACCCCTTTTAATCACTACTAGACAAAACCTTTGCCCTTAAATGAGTCAAACTTGTTAATATTAGAAGTCCCTGAGGGTCATCAAATCAAGTTATGCATGCACTCTCTGTATAGTACCTCTGTTAGTATCCATCTCCTAACTGATCCAGAGCAAATAACCACAAAAGAAAATGTTGTTATAATCTTCAGTGAATGCAATAGTATGCAATAGCAAACATCTAAAAAAACAAGGTAAAAACAAAACATCACTTACATTTTGCAGGGAAAGCCTGTTAAGCACTCCAAAATGTGGTGAAATGTATCGCCAAATCACTAACCTACATTTCTCATTTGGAGGGTATCTCACAACAGAGAAAAGAAATAATCATTTAGGCAAGTATGTGATCTCTTTTGATAAATAAAATACAGCTTCTAACTACTAGTTAATGTACCTTCCAAACGTGAGAATAAACACGCATGTATATACAGTCTGTGTGTGTGTGTGTGTGTGTGTGTGTGTGTGTGTGTGTGTGTGTGTGTGTGTGTGCGTGCGCATGTGTGTGCCTGTGTATACTGCTTTTCCATTGTAAAACATTTGGGCTGCTGCCAGTCTACTGTGTGAGTCATGCACAGGGTCCAAAATGTGTAGGGTCAAAAGAAACTATTCTAATGATATTATTCCCCATCTTTCCCTTCCAGGATGATGTAAGGATGGTTATACTGAGTTTTATTATTTTCTGTTTAGTTTAAGTTGTTTTATGTAGGGGAGGTGTAGCTGCTTCCAAAAACCAACATGGGGGATGCATATCTGAGCAGAGCAGGCAGGCTAGTATAAGTAGAGCAGTGTAGCCCATTTTATTTAATGTACAGATAATCATTAAATGAGAACAGTAAACATGTAATGCAGTGGTGCTGCAGTAGTGTTGTCACCTCACAGTTAGACGTTGCCCGTTCGATTCTCAGTTAGAGCATCTTCTGTGTGGCGACATGCGTGAACGAGCGTTCCTTTGTTGAAGGTTGTGCCATGCGTTAGGCCCGGCAAGCCAGCATGTAAAACTCTACTGCCAATCATTAGCGGACCGGAGTTCCGCTGGAGCGACCCCTAACCGGGAAAAGACGAAAGAAACAAACAAACATGGAGGGAGGAAAATGTGTTCAATAACTACGACGTTTTGGTGAAAATACAGTAAACATCCTTTATAGTGTAGTCTTCAGATATTACACTGTTCCATAACCTTGGTCGAGTATGAGTTGGTTGAGGTGGCAACTTGTCAAGTACATTTCCTCTTCCTCAAGTAGCAACTCATCAAACAGAGTTAACAGTGAGAATCACTGATGTCACTGTTTTTATTATTGCAATTTCACCAATAGTAATTCAAAGTTTTTGAGGTTTTAAATGTTCTCCATGACTGTATGGTCATGCAGTTTATTTATGTGTTTCTTTGTGCATTTATTTATTTGGCTGTTTGTTTGTTAATTTACTGTCGAATTTTGAGCAAAGTGACTGGGAGAAAAGGCACAACCTTCAAGGTTCCCAGTGGGAGTGGGTGTACACCAGGGTTCAGCTCTGAGCCCACTGCTGCTCATACTGGTAATGGACTACATCAGCAAACAGGTTGGAGGGGTCAGAGCAACAAAGCTGCTGTATGCAGATGATGTGGCAGTACAGGCAGACTCTGATCTAGAACTTCAGCAAAGAATAGGAGAATGGAATGCAAATCTGAAGGCACATGGGATGAAACTAAGCACAGATAAGACAGTGGTAATGGCAGCAGATTGGGGAAATCAGAAGAAGCTGAGAATAGAGATAGATGGGAAGATAGTGGAACAGGTAAACAGCTTCAAGTATCTGGGAGGAGTGGTTGAGGAGAAGGGTAGTCTGAATGAAGAGGTCAAAGCTAGAATCAGAGGGGCTGCAGCCAACTGGCATAGAGTATCAGGTGTAGTATATGACAGAAGAATGCCAAAGAAGCTGAAAAGTAAGGTGCACAAGACAGTGGTGCGACCAGTACTACTGTATGGTACAGAAACCTGGGCAGTAAAGGCAGAACAGTTGAAGAAGCTAGAGGTGATGGAAATTAAGTGCCTGAGAAAGGTGGTAGGATGCACACTGCGGGACAGGTGAAGAAATAAGGACATAAGAGCAGAAGCCAAAGTAGCTCCAATTGCAGAAAAGATCAAAGAGAACAGATTACGATGGTATGGGCACATGTGTAGAAAAGCAGAAGACAATCTGGTGAGGGAGATTTGGGACAGACAGGAAGAAGTTAAGAGGAAGCAAGGACGTCCAGCAAAGAGGTGGATGGATTGTGTGAAAGAAGATCTGTGACAGTCAGGCATGAATACTGAAGAAGGCAGGAGAGTGGCATGAACCAAGAGAGTTGGCGACAGTTAATACGATACCCCGACCCCATGTAAATGGGAAAAAAGGAGATGATGATGATGATGATGATGATGACTGGGAGAAAAGCTCAGAACAGAAAACAGGTTACAAACAAAAGATGGGAAAAACATGGAGGAACAGATATGCTCATTTATACATGGTTACAAAAATACACTTTAGAATATATTGTAAGATCCTGAAGAAGAAAATAAAAATGCTCATTATGCTCACCTGTGAGTTGAAGAAACAAGAGAAGATAGTTAGAATTGCAGAAACAGAGTTGTTTAAGTTTTGGGCTAGCGGGGGATTAATTATAAGAACATAACTGTGAGTGCAGGAGGAGGGTTTTTTGGGAAGATTTGAAGTTGCAAGGGTTAAGATTCTGTCTGTGAGGCGTAGGGATGGTGTTCTTGAGTTTAGAGCATAGTTTCAGTGTGAGGAAAGGGAGTCACCACAAGAATTATGCAATGTATTATTTGATCAGAATTCTCTGGTGGGAGAGTACCATTGTAATAGAGAGCTTATGAATGGGCATTCACAACATTGATAGTATATAAGTACAGAGACATACTAATGAGGGGAGGAGGGTACAGTCCTCCCCAAATGCAAACAGTAAGGGTGTGCAGCCTTGCCTTTTAAAAAGCTTTTCACATTTTAAACATGAAAAGTTTAAAGTAAAACCAGTGCCACATCCTTTAAGGGCAATCTTCTTTAAGAACTCCATCTGTCTTTGTGTCCCTGTATGTGTCGACACATGCATGCACCTGACACTTACTCCTTTTTCATCTTCCATGTGAAAGTTAAATACAAGACATTCTTGGTGCTATGATTGTTCCACTCTGTGTGTTCTTGCTGCTGCCTGTACGATTTTGTATGTATGTTTGTGTGGGTGTGTGTGTGCGTGTGTGTGTGTGTGGTGTGTGTGTGTGTGTGTGTGTGTGTGTGTGTGTGTGTGTGTGTGTGTGTGTGTGTGTGTGTGTGTGTGTGCGCATGTGCATGCGCGTGTGTGTGTGTGTGTGTGTGTGTGTGTGTGTGTGTGAGTGTGATGTCCTAGTTAGAGATGGCAGGTTAGTTACATTCCTCGGGCTTAAAACCTTGGGTACAGGAAATAAGAGCCTGAATCCTCTACACCAACTATCATACTAGGAAAAAATGAGTTTTGGTGCATTTTCAAGGAATTCCAAACAAACAAAGTCAGGTAGTCAAATAAAGGCTGGACCACCACCAGACAATAAAATGTAAAAGAAACACTGGAGTGATGAACCAATACACTTCAGGAAAAAAGGTAAACGCTTTCGCAGAAAACAAACCTGCTTCTTCAGACAATATAAAAAGTTATACAGACCCTCACACACACACACACACACACACACACACACACACACATATATATATATATATATATATATATATATATATATATATATTCAAAAACAAATTCTCCAATGAAAACAATGTTCCAATCTAAAATCACAGCCCATTGCAGCAAAGAACTGGCCAGTGAAGATGTACTGTATCAACACACCCCTTTAAAAATATGAATATTAAAACAGTGACATGGAAAACTTATCAGAACCAATAATATCATGAAAAAAGTACACACCTCTCTGACATTTAAATATTAAGGCTTTAAGGGGCCAAAACCTAAGAACTGGCTTCAAAGACACACATTCATTCAGCCCTGGAAATACATTTCCTTTCAAAAGAAGTATCCATTTCATTTCCTCCTTTTCAGTGATATTCTTAAAGCCCTCACCCCATAAATTTTCAAACACTAATTCTAATACAAGGGACTTAAAAGTGTGCCTGCTCCCATTCTCTCTGGTTAATGCATTACTCTAAATGCATCAGGAAGACCAGTAGGATGTTTAAAGAAAGGATTCTAGAACACATGGAGGACCTACGTAATCAGAAGAGTACAAGTACATTAGCTCAACATTTTATAGGGAATGGCAGCAGGCACAATTTTAAGTTCCGTGTATTAGAATTAGTGTCTGAAAATTTGACAGGTGGGGATAGATTATATCAACACAAACAACAAAAGGCTGGAACAAATGGAAGAAGCTTTAAATGGATATTCAGGTGAAATGATAAAAATGCAAAATCAGAGGTTGAAATGAAGAAAAGGCTGGCTGAATATGACACTGGTGAGGAAGGAAATTCCACACTATCAACAACCAAAAGGAATTTAATGTTAGTGCTTTCATTCACTTCAAAATCAATTAACTTCTTGGAAGAAGAACTGAACATGTGAATTTGATAAAGGATTTCAGTATGGTTATTCAGCATAATATCTGGGGCAAAGGAAAAGAGAAGTACTTATTTTAATTGCAAGAGGTGCTCCAACAGTGATAGAAGAAGAAAAAAAGATAATAATGGAAGATACATATTACTAAGAGACTGCTGGCTAGGGAGGAGGATTACACTGGCATGCATTTACATCCCCCTAAAACTGCTGTAATGGAGCTTAAGAAAATTCTGTGAGAAATAATCCGCTTTCAGCAAGGAATATTATTTATAGGTGGAGACTGGAATTTGGTTTGCAACAGTGAAGATGTGTCTGGGGGGCCTAGAAGGGAAAATATAACAAAGGAGGTTAGATTTTTGAAAAAAAATATGAAAATGTTTGGCATGGAAGATGTGAATTCAATACTAGGAGTTTTGAGTGAATTTACATATTACTCACCGAGATACAAACACTGGGCTAGGCTAGATAGATTTTATATCTCACAGGAGCATGTACATTTAATTAAAGGTCTTGAAATGCACCCATTAACTATTTCAGATCATGCACCAATAATAACTAAAATAAAAACGCAAGGTAATGAAATGAAAATGAGACACCGGTGCTTCCCACCTAACGGTTGAAAAGAGGAATTTAAGGAATGGGTTTTGGAATGAATTCAGGAGCTATTAGAGAAGATAGGATTTTCTTCTGAAAACATAGCTAGGGAGTGGGATAAAATTAAAGTGGAGTTTAAAACTAGGGTGGAAATAAAAGAAGGGGAGATATGGTTAAACTCTAACAAGAATTATTTAGAGGGATTGACACATGTTAAAGTATTGCAAAATAGGGGGAATCTCACAGAACAAGAAAAAGAGCAACTGCAGAATGATAAACAGAAAATAAGGAATTACCTCGATAATATGCATGAGTTTAGAAAGATTGCTGTTAAGCAGCTGTTTTTTTATTTATTTTTTTTTATAATAATTCTAGAGCACAAAAACTTTTAGCACAACTCACGCAACAGAAAATGGAAAGGGTTGTCATCAAACTTAGGGGGCCTATAACAATGAAAATAACAAGAGACCCTGTAGAATTATTAGAAATATTTAGGAAATTTTATGAAAGTTTGTATAAAGCAGAGAAATATGGAAATCAAGAAAAGGTACAAATGTATTTATTTATTGACATTTGTTAACTGGGTTGGTCCAGCTGGGCTTGTGGCCCATTTTCAGTGGAGACCCAAGGAGAAAAGCTCCAAAAAAAAAATACAAACAGTTTACAGAGAATCAAACATTTGAGTCAAAACTATGGTCAAAATCAGTTATGCAAGAACGTTAGAGAGACAAAGCAGAAATGCAAACACATGATATATACATATCAATATTTTTACAGACCAAAAGTATATTTACATATTTACAAAAAGAGTTAAGTCCAGCAGTATTGATTGTAAAGTTTAATAAGTATCCACAATAGTGGAGAACTTAGCTGTATGTGTAGGGACTGAAAAAGTATATAGTAGGGTTGTGGGGAGCTTAAGTAGGTGCTTGACAAGGACATATTTTGGAGTTGAGTAGATGTGAAGTTTGAGTTTTTCTTTAAAGTGGGATTGGTGAATGATGAAATAAATGTCTCTTGGGAGTTTATTCCAGGCTTGGGCGGCGGAGTGTTTATATAGGAGTTTGCCAGCTATTTTTTTGGGTTGGTAGATTTGCAGCAGTTGCTGATTAGCGGTACGGAGAGTCCATGGAGGAGTGTAGATAGAGATGAAGGAAGAGACAGCAGGACAGGATGAAGGTTGAGATGAAGGTGGAAATGTTTATGGAAGAATTAAATATGCCAAGGTTAGAGGTAAATGAGGCTCAATTACTAACAGTTAGGATTGGAAGGGATGAGATAAAAATGGTTATGTATAACCGGGTCTATATTACTAGAACAAAAACTCACTTCAGCGAAACCCGTCTGAGCAACACATTTTGAGCGAATGTCTCAAATATCGAGGACCAAAAATAAAAAACCTAACAGACGAAAACTATCACTAGCTGTTTTATGCAGGGGGGCAAGCCACCCTGCACCCCCCACACCCCCGCTACTTAAATATACCAACTCTGAGATTGCACTCCATTGAAGTAAAGGGAAGAACTCCCTATGGCGATCTCCATTCACTTTTGTGATATTTGAGACATTTGCTCAAAATGTGTCACTCAAACGGGTTTAGCTGAAGTGAGTTTTCGTTCTAGTAATATAGACCCTGTATAACCAATATACAGGAAAGTCCCCAAGAATAGATGGTATTCCTGTGGAAGTTTGGAAATTAGGAGGGAAAAAACTGATAAAGATCTGGAAGATTTTGTTTAACAGTATTTTAAGACATAGAGAAGTACCAACATCCTGGAAAAATGTGGTGGTAACAGTAATACCTAAAGAGGGTAAAGAAACATTGGATCTAGCTTTATACAGGCCCATTTCAATGCTAAACCATGATTATAAAGTGCTTATGTCTATAGTGTCTAAAATAATGGCAAAAGTGATACCAAAATTTATAGATATGGATCACAATGGTTATGTGGAGGGGAGGCAAACATTTGACAATATAGGTTCATAGGTTCATAGGTTGATACTAGGCTATCTGCCCTAGGCATTTATAAACCTAGCCAGAGTGTGTTTGGCTTTCGCCACCCTTTTAGATTAGTTGACTGTGCCTCTGTATAGTAGGTCACAGAAGATAGCCCTTTTAAGGTTAGTTTACTGTGCCTCTGTCTAGTAGGGACACAGAAGAGATCCCAGGGGTAAACCTATGATCTCCCATCCACTCATCAAGATTTCTCTTGAAGAGGGTCAGTGAGGGGCTCTGCCTAACATGGATTTGGATTTTGTTCCAGAGTGAGGGGAGCCTCTGGGATATGAATCTGTCCCTCCAGCATGTCCTATTTATTTCCGTGCTGAGGTTTAAGTCCCTGGAGCGTGTAGCTGAGGTGGAGCATGTCCATTAATTCTGGTTTGGACATGGCTTTATACATCAGGCACAGATTGCCTCTGAGTAGGCAGTAAGCAACTGAGTAGAGCTGGAGTTTCTTTAGCCTAACTGCGTAGGGCATCTGTTTGAGTCCCTTGATCCTCTTGATGAGGTACTTTTGGGGTCTTTCCAGTTGCTGCAGGTGTCGGGTAAGGTACATCCCAAATGGGGCATTGTATTCAATTATGGGCCTGATGAGTGACGAGTAGAGGGGTACAATGACCTCTCTTGATCTAGATGTGAACCCTTTCATGATAAGGTGGGCTATATAGAAGGTCTTTCTAACCACTTTGGCAATGTGATTGTCAAAGGAGAGATTGCTATTTACTTGGGTCCCCAAATCCGTAATTACTTCTTCCGTACTTAATGGATTACCACCTATGTGGTAGTTTGTGGGCACTTTGTTTTTCCCAAAGGGGATGACTATGCACTTTTTGGCATTTAGCTTCAGGCCATGGCTCTGGCACCAGTTATCCATCTCTGTGAGACCCTTTATTAACAGAACATTGATGATCCAGAGGGAAGAAGAATGTAAGAAAGTACCAACTTTATTGGTGGGTCTTGATACAGAGAAAGCATTTGACAGAGTAGACTGGGACTCATGAGCAAGGCAATGGAAGCATTTGCTTTCCCTGATGCAATTATAAGGTTGATTAGAAGAATATATGAGTGATCGGAGGTGCAAATTAAAGTGTGTGGGGTCCTCTCCAATAATTTCTGCTTGAGTAGAAGAACCAAGCAGGGTTAGCTGCTTTCCCCTTTGTTGTTTGCATTATATTTAGAACCATCGGCAAAGAAATTAAGGGACTCAGAAATTCAAGGATATAACAGGTATGGTAATCAGGAAAAGCTGGCTGTATTTGCAGATGATATTATTTTATACATGACAAAACCAGAAAGGGACATTACAGTGTTGTGGAACATTTTAAGACAGTTTCAGTTCTTGTTGAGATACAAAATTAATGAAGCTAAAACAAGGGCAATAGATGTAAATTATGTACCCACACATGAATTGGTCCAACAATATCCATATTTATGGAGACGTGATAAAATGAAGTATTTAGGAGTATGAATTAGAAATCACTCTGTTGTGGCAGCTAAGGATATGTGGGAAGAGATTAAACAGAAGATAATACAAAAATTGAGAAACTGGAAGCTTTGTCATATGAATATATATATATATATATATATATATATATATATATATATATATATATATATATATATATATATACACTAAGATACAAGCCATTAACAGGTTTTAGTCCCTTTAGTCTTATACACAGGTCAGGCATATTTTTATGAACCAGAGGAGAAGCTGTGGATAGCAAATAGAAAAGTTGAAGGATTTTATTTGGGAAGGGAAGACAGCAAGGATCGAGTGGGATAAGCCAATTCTTCCACTAGAACAAGGTGGACTAGGATTTCCCAATTTGAGGGGGTATTTCAGAGCAACACAGTTAAGGCTCTTATATATAGCACGAGCAGAAAACTATAATTCAAAGTGGAAAGGAATGATGCTGATACAGGGAGGAAGCTCATTAAATAAGGAGAAAAACAAAAACCATACAGAGTATTATATTAATAAAATACCAGGGAATATTCTAAGAAACACACCAGCACAAGAATGGAGAAAAGAGATTTTGCCGATAGGGATGACTGTGATCAGGGATACAGATAACAGGCAAGGGAGGTGGTGGAATTTTTTTATTGGAGGAAACTGACAAAGGAACCAAGGTATTGGGAGTAAATAACTAGAAAGGGAAAGGTAATAGAATGGGAAGTGGCCAAGAATTTATTTGGACTGCAGTTTAGAGATTGCCTTCCCTATCAAGGATTGATATCCAAATATAGGCAAAGAGAAAGAAATATGGGGCTCCTGAATGAAAGACCAGCACTGGTAGAGTTTTTAATAGAACCTAGAACAGAAGCTGCCATTAAAAAAGGAATAATTAGTAAAGCATATAAAATATTGCATGATAATTATAAGAATCAATCAGAGGAACTTAGAAAGGATTGGGAAGAGAGACTTGATAAGCAATTCACAGAGACAATGGGGTGATATATGTATATTTCCCAAATATGCAGCAAAGTCTAGAAAATTTAGGATTTTTGCTTTGAAGTGTTTACATAGGTATTGTTATACCCCAAGTAGACTCCAAAGAATTTTTCCTCAGGTGGATATCAAATGTTGGAGGTGTGACGGGCAAATAAGTAGCTAGTAACAGAGATAAAACAACTGTAATTGGGATCTTTAGAAAAGGAAAGGAGCAAACTACATAAGAAAAAAATGGGAATTGTGGGAACAATATATGCAGAACAGGAACAAGGTTTAAGAGGCAGGATTTGAATGAACCATATAATGCTTAACTGACAATAACTGGATATATAATGTTTGCAACTACAGTTTTTTCAGAGGTGTCTGTGATGTATATTGTTTGCAGCTAAAGTTGAGTCATTTTGTTTGCATTTTTATTTATATAAATGTTAGATTGCCTATGGTATGTGTGAAAACTTAATAAAGATGTTTTTCTCCAGATTTCTTATGTGCAAAGTATGGCAATGTGTAAGTGAGATGTGACCCTGCACACATGGGAAATGCAGGACCACTTGCTCCATTGTTTAAACTGCATAAACATGCTTTTTTTGTGACTGGTTGAAGTTTTGATCAGTTTATTTTGTCCAGCTGAAACTTCAAATGATGCCAACTCATCTAGAAGTAGTTTATTGAGTGTTTGTATCCTACAGTAACCAGACTTCTTCAGAATAATTGGCACCTTCTTTATATTTTCTTGGTTTGTGTTTGAACAGTTGTTTTCAGTCATCTGGAAGTAGAGGAACCCTTCAGTAATGCAGTTGCTTCTTTGGATGGTTGAGACCCAAGACTAAGGGAATGCAATTTACCTAAATGCACAATTGTCTGCAGTATAACATGCACATAGATGAATAAATACAAATTACTTAACAGTCAAAAAGGATCAGTATGCACAAAGCTCAAGCTGACTTTTAAAGGTTATGGAAACTTAACAGATTCTACATCTGTTAATCTAGCTCAATAAATGAGGCATTAATGGGTTACAGACTCCTCAACAACATAACATACAGTAAGGTAACTGACATAACTGTTACCTATAGGTGATACTTTGCCATTATATAAATGTTATTGGTGAAGGCAACATATGTCATGCTTGGGCATAGACACCTTTTTAATATTCGATAATTTTCAGTATATTTAGAACCTATCTACCACATCATTAGAAAACTGGCACTATCATCACAGTAATCCTTTAACTACTGCAGAATAGACTAGAATTCAGTCAGAGTGAGTGAGATCTAAGTTATGTTTGTTAGTATTAATAGTAACCTTCTACCATTAATTTAACTTTTCTGCCCAATGCTGCATAGCTACTATCACTAGAGTACGACTACTAAAGGCTAATAGAAGCCTAGCATTTTACCATTCAGAGTGAATAAAGTTAGATGTAATATTCTAATTTGTCAGAGTTTAGAATTTATAGTTTCATAGTATAGATATACATATATCTACCTATATCTATGTGTGTGTGTGTGTGTGTGTGTGTGTGTGTGTGTGTATGTGTGTGTGTGTGTGTGTGTGTGTGTGTGTGTGTGTGTGTGTGTGTGTGTGTGTGTGTATATATATATATATATATATATATATATATATATATATATATATATATATATATATATATATATATATATATAAAACCACAGATAAGAGTATTCTGCAGTTCATTATAGGGGCCATTACTCTGTGGCTTATTAATGCCCAACTGTCCAACCTCAGATTAAGTTTGTGGATCTTTATTATCTTCAAAATACCTGCTTAGCTCAACTAATTGTGTATCACTGAAGGTATGAATTTCAATAATAATAATAATAATAATAATAAATGTACGGTCATGCAGCTTAGGCTTGGAATCATACTTATCCTACTCCCTAGATAACTAAATATTAACTTTTGTGTCAGCGACTTTAATTAAGAAAACTCTTCAATGCCCTGTATAGGCCCTGAATTTGGAAACAACTTCGATGAATCATTATAGAGTATGTTTCCAAAATTCGAGGTGATTTGCAAAGTTTAAAGTAACATGCAACACAAACAAATTTAAATTTACATTACAACTTAATAGCAATAATATAATTAAATCTAGTCACAGTTAAACCTATGCAAACATACATCTGGAAGTATTTTAAAGGCAGTGGCAGTCAGGCAGTATAACTAATATAACAAAGAATTATACCAAAATTATGGGAACAGCAACTGAAAAGACTGTGAGTCCAACTGATGTTCAAGAACTCTTGCAATATCCATTAGCTTTCTGCTGGCATATCAGGGATGAATCAGATCTTTGAGGTAAGGCTATGAATTTCATTGTAAGGTATCAATTATAATTCACAGGTGTCTCAAAAGATGATTGGCAGCCATCATAGTTTTCTCTATGCAGGAGTAATACTGGAGACACAAGGGATGTTATTTCTCCACCTGCAGCATTCTGCACCAGTGCATGTCATCTACCTGTAACTCTAGATTAAGAGATTTGTACTTACTAAGTCTGGATGAAATAAGTTCATGAAATGCAACCTCAATCTCATTACTGGGTGATGTCTTATACATGATCAGTGACCACTGACCCATCCAGTTACAGATGTCCTTCAAACAATCCACACCACTGTAGATCTTAATAAAAGGCAGATCATTCCTACCTGACAAAAATATCAGCCTTGCTTGCATAGATGGTGCAGTCTTTACAACAGTCAGGCTTGAGATTCTGCCGTAAATCAGTTTACAGCACGTAGTCCTTCCTATACAAAATCCAGTCTACTCATTGAAGTAGCATGGGCTTAAGACCAGCACCTGCTCTGTGCTTACTTGGGACTTAATACACCGAGTTAAGGAGTAGGAAGCAGCTTGGAAACCATGGAAAACTAATTCTGCTAGTGACTGGCAAAGCTGACTTTACCTGGTGCAGTCCATTAAAATAACCCCCAGAGAGTCAGCATACTGTTTAAATCAGCATAGAACTCTAAGTCCTATTGGAATTAATTTATATCACTTATTGGATATAAAACACTTCAGTAAATATATCATTCCCTCACAGACTAACTTCACCTCACACCTAGATACAACTAACTCATTAAAAAACATCTGTCACTGCACTCTCCTCCTTCTCCACTTCTTTTCATTCAGTCCTCAGGCTTTACCCCTGTGGTTGACATATGCATAATTTCTACTTTAGAATTATCATACCATCCGATACATATATACAAACTCTTCTTAAAAATAAGCAATACCTATCACAAAGTGACATGTTTCCTAGAGTTCTAAAAATGTATCTTTTTGCATTTCAGAACCTTTAGCAAACATATTCATTCTCTCCATGTAAACTGGTTCTATACTTTCTTTTTTTTTTCAAAACAAGTTTATTGTTTTAACATATAAGAGAAATATCATAACAATTTTATACAAATAATTAAAAATAGGTATTATTATAATATTCAACAAAACAACTAAAGTATTTACAAAGACATCCACTACAATCAGATCAATTAATTAAACTAAAATACTGTGCTATTGAAATTAGAATTTTTTTAACAAATTTTGTAAATTATCCCATACAATAAAATGTGATGTTTTTCTAGTTGTTCTCATTCTAATTGTGCTTATTTCCATATGACACATTATATTCATAACATTTTTAAATTCATTGAACGAAGGAGGTGTATCTGAAATCCAATTTCTAGTTATTATTTTCCTAGCCACTGCTAGGATAGACCATAACAAGGGAAGCTTAATCTTTTTAACACATTGAGGTACAGGTGTGTTGAATAATATAAGAGACTTAGAAATAATGAAATTATCTGTAAAAAGAGCCTGCAAAAATTCATTAATTGACTTCCAGTATTCTTTCAACTTCATACAGTCATAAAACATATTGAGCCCAGTCAGCATTAATTTCTACATTACATCCCTTACATAGATTATCTTTATTATTAATTTTATTCATCATCAAAGGTGTATAAAAAGATCTATGTAAAAATTTCCATGTATAAAGTCTCCAGACAATGGAAGATGTAGTTCTATAAGCAGATTCCAATATATATTGTTTATCTTGTTGAGTTGGTGGGTCCCCATTAATAGAGGTGAAATAATTCCAGTATGAATCTACATTGTAAAAAGTTTCTTGTCTGATAATTTTATGTATATATGAAAGTTTACCTTTATCAGAAACTTTATGCTGTAAATTTATTATCAAGTAATCAATCAGTTTTGGAATAGATTCTTTAACTGTTATAGACATTAGATCTATTCTATCAATGAGATGTTGTCTAAAGATCTGAACCTCTAACCAGCAAGTTTCTCTTAGATCAAATTCTTGTTTTAAGAAATCTAGATTTTTAACTTTATTATCAGATATCAGCTGATAACAGTACTTTAGATTATTATCTATAGCTAAATGAGCTCCTTCAGAAGTAGATGACATAAGCATACCCTGAGTATAGATTATAGGGAATACAATAAAATTCCATTCCCTATACTTAGGGTGCATGAATATAAAGTTACGATAACTAATAATAATATTTAATGGGTAACAGACCATATGTTTAGGTGTAATAGGTGAAGTACAAAATTCCTTTAGCAACCACAACATGGAGTTATTTATAATCATATTTTTATGTGTTAAGGAGATTTTCATGAAGTGCATACTAATTAGCTCCCAATAATCTTTCCATTTTGCGACATATGACCGATCTATTAATAAAGTAATAACTTTTATAATAGAAGAGATAATATATAAATTAAAGTCTGGAAAAGAAATACCCCTTGAGACCAGCTATTAGTATGTTTCTTTAATGCAATCCTAGGTCTATTAGGTGCCCATAAGAAATTTAACATTAGTGTATTCAGTTTCTTGATAGTTATTTTTGTAGGTGAAAGTATTATTGATTGTATTAAGTATAACATCTTGGGGAATATTATCATTTTAATAATTGTAAGTCTCTCCTCCATAGTAAAAAACATATTATTCCAGGTATTAAAAGATTTTGTATATTAAGAAAACAGGTATTATAGTTATTATATATAATAGATTTAATATCTTTAGATAGTATTATACCTAAATAAGTTATCTGACCTGAGTTGGGTACATATTTAGTAAAATCACTAATGAGAGTATTTTTTCGTGTATATATAGGTAGTATTTTAGTTTTTTCTTCATTGAATATTAAACCAGAAATACTTTTAAAATTCATCATTTTATCAAATAAAGACTGCATAGAAGAATTAGATCCTGCTGATGTAATTAGAACATCATCTGCAAATAGTTGAATTTTTGATGTTGTATTTTCTTCTATTTCAAAACCCTCTATGTCAGTACTGTTTCTAATCAAATTAGCCCAAGGCTCCATTACTAAAGTGAATAATAGTGGAGAAAGTGGACATCCTTGCTTTGTACCTTTAAGAATGGGTATTTTTGTGAAACATATGTTCCTACCTTAATATAAGCCAGCGTTCCTTTGTATAAATGCTCAATTAAATTTACAAATGCATCAGAGAAATTTGTGCATTTCAGTAAGGTAAACAGATAGTCCCAACTTACTGAATCAAATGCTGAACCTATATCAAGACTAATAAGTGTTAAATCTTTCTTTTTCCTATTTGCAAAATCAATTAATGTTAAAGTTCTTCTTATATTATCAAAAGTATTTCTATTTACAATGAAGCCCGTCTGATCTATGTCTATAATGCCGGGATAATTGTCTTCAATCTATCAGCAAAAATACTCATAAACATTTTATAATCAACATTAAGTAATGAGATGGGTCGATATGAAGAACATCTAGTTGGATCTTTATTAGGTTTTAAAATTGGTGAAATAAATGTATATTGCCAAGATGGGGGTTATTAACTCAGTTTGGGCCAGAATAAAACCTTATGTATTAATGAATATGTAGTTTTAGAAAGGATTTTATATATCTCTGGTATAATACCATCATTACCCGGTGCTTTGTTTGATTTAAGCTTATTTATTTGTGTAATAACTTCTGTATATGAAATACTCTTGTCCAATAGTTTAATCTGTTGTTTATTAAGCTTTTTATTCATGTTTGTGGTTATAAACTCCTTTATTTTATCTTTAGGTTCCATGTTAATGTTGTTATGGTTAATCTTGTGAAAGTGATTTCTAAATTCATCCAGTATTTCTGGTATACTAGAAACATTCTTCTTTTCCTTAGAGAAAAGATTTCTTTGATATGGTTTTGTTTATTCAATCTTTTGTTTTATTTTTAAGTCTATGTAAGTATTTGGGGCTTATTGAATAAGACAAAACTTGTATTTCTCTAAAGTTATTTTAACTTTATGAGTTAAAATTTCTTTGTATTTCTCATTTAGTTTGTTTATTTCTTCAATAACTTTCTTGTCCATAATATTTTCTTTATTATTATGTTTATAAGAGTCTAGTTTACTTTGAATATCTAACAATTCCTTATCCCAAGATTTCCTTTTATTATTATACCATCTGATACTTTGTCCATATAGATATGATTTTAAGGCATCCCAAACATAGACAATGGAGACTTCAGGAGTATTATTTATGTCTAGAAAATGTTGTACTTCTGAAAGTATATATTCTTTATAGTCTTTTAGCTGAGTTAAGTATGCTGGTATCCTTTTGATCTGAACATTATGAGTATTTTTTATCATGAATTCAAAAACAATTGAGTTATGATCAGATATAGGACATGAAATGATTTTGGAATTAATTAAATCTGTTACCATCTGGTTAGAAATAAAGACCCTATCTATTTTTGAATAAGTTTTGTATCTGTTAGAAAAAAAGGTGTATGGTAATGATTTATGTTTATAAGAGTCTAGTTTACTTTGAATATCTAACAATTCCTTATCCCAAGATTTCCTTTTATTATTATACCATCTGATACTTTGTCCATATAGATATGATTTTAAGGCATCCCAAACATAGACAATGGAGACTTCAGGAGTATTATTTATGTCTAGAAAATGTTGTACTTCTGAAAGTATATATTCTTTATAGTCTTTTAGCTGAGTTAAGTATGCTGGTATCCTTTTGATCTGAACATTATGAGTATTTTTTATCATGAATTCAAAACAATTGAGTTATGATCAGATATAGGACATGAAATGATTTTGGAATTAATTAAATCTGTTACCATCTGGTTAGAAATAAAGACCCTATCTATTTTTGAATAAGTTTTGTATCTGTTAGAAAAAAGGTGTATGGTAATGATTTTGACTCTATCTGATTATTAATATCATTCAAATGATAAGAATTAGCAAAATCATTTAAATGTTTTGCATTAGATGTAATTCTTCTTTTCTTTATAGTGGTAGTATCACTTTCATGTAGTATACAATTAAAATCACCAGCTAAAATAATATCCCTATAGAGAATGATATGATCTTATCAATATGATGTTTCACTGTATTAATACCAATTCCAGGTATCCAATATACATTAATTAAAGTGTAAGTCTTCCCATTAATTTGTATTGTAACCATACAAAACATTCCTTTGTCATCCTGATAAGACTTAATGGTTTTAGGAATGGGCATACTTTTATTCCATAAAATAGCCACTCCTCTTTTTTCTGAGTGTGCTCTGAACTAACCAATACTGTATACTTATTAGTGGCTAGTTTATCAATATCTTTTTTCAAGAGATGGGTTTCTTGCAGGAAGACTAGATTGGCCTTGTGTAGATTAATGTATCTTATTAGGCTTGCCCTTTTACATGGATTATTCAATCCATTAATGTTTAAAGAAATTCCTTTTAAAGATGTCATTTGGCATTTTTAAAACTCAAGAATCTTATGATCGAAATAACAAATAACAAGATAAATAATGTTACATCTCCTCTTTTAGGTGTACCTTTAAATATAGCTGTATTTATTAAATCTCTTATGGGATTTTGTATAGGATTCAATTTTGTTTGTAGTGACAATGAGTGTA
>NC_056726.1:956677638-956747638 GCF_019279795.1 Protopterus annectens
GAGCACCATCCTACTTGCTGTCCCTAGAATAAATCTGTCTGCTTTATACAAAATAATGCACAGCAAACACATATTGGTAATCAGATTTTACAATCATGCTAACCTACTGCTTTAAAATATATCACATGACATTTCTTCCAGAATAGAGTTATAAGATTATTTATGCTTGTCAATCAGATGAATTAAATGAGTTATAGTAAAGTATATGTTTGGGACACAAGTTTTTAACACAGATTATTATGCTACTGTTAAGTAGATTTTCAAAAACATTTAAATAAATGTTTCATTTTCTATGCCTTCTAAAATAAGATATTTACTTGCTACAAGAAACTACATCATTTAAACTCATCATAACTGACATATTTTATGAATAGAGTATTTTTCCTGAATCTGTGGTGTGTCAGTGTGATAACCTTGTCAATGTTTATACTAACTGCTTTCAGTTTCTCTGTGAAAATTCTGTGAGTGAAGCTTCTGAGGAAACTCATGGACACTGTGCATGAGACAGCCCACATCCCAGATTGTCTCCCTTAACATTTTGGCGGAAACTTATTAAAACTTGTGGCAAACATTCATTTTGTCAATAGAGTAAAATACTGTATTCATAGAAATTATTATAAATCATATTGGATAGTTATGCAGATTCTCAGAAAAAAGCCATCACACACACAAACACACACACACACACACACACACACACACACACACACACACACACACACACACACACACACATACACATATATATATATATATATATATATATATATATATATATATATGATCTCACTGAGTTGTGTCTTTGTAGAGCAGTATCCTACTTGCTGTCCCTAGAATAAATCTGTCTGCTTTATACAAAATAATGCACAGCAAACACATATTAGTAACCAGATTTTACAATCATGCTAACCTACTGCTTTAAAATATATCACATGACATTTCTTCCAGAATAGAGTTATAAGATTATTTATGCTTGTCAATCAGATGAATTAAATGAGTTATAGTAAAGTATATGTTTGGAACACAAATTTTAACACAGATTATTATGCTGCTGTTAAGTAGATTTGCAAAACATTTAAATAAATGTTTCATTTTTTATGCCTTCTAAAATAAGACATTTACTTACTACAAGAAACTACATCATTTAAACTCATTATAACTGACATATTTTATGAACAGAGTATTTTTCCTGAATCTGTGGTGTGTCAGTGTGATAACATTGTCAATGTTTATACTAACTGCTTTCAGTTTCTCTGTGAGAATTCTGTGATTTGAAGATTCTGAGGTAACTCAAAGACACTGTGCATGAGACAGCCCACATCCCAGATTGTTTCTCTTAACATTTTGGCGGGAAACTTATTAAAAACTAATGACAAACATTCATTTAGCAGTGTAAATGCATCTAAGCATGACAGAACCTCCACAATGTATTCCACAGATCATCACAGCCTCTATGCAAGTGAAATTAAACTCAAAATTACCAACAAGCAATAAAACTCAGCATTCTTCTCCCAACTCAATTTTCATACAAATCCTATTATTCACTGTGCCCACACAGTCAAAAGCATTTCTATATATTAATAAAGAAAAGAAAAGAGAGTAGAAAATAAAAGGGAGTGAGGCAGAAATAAAAAATGTAAGAGAAAGCTGTAAGAAGTATATACAATGGAATGTTACTTACTGTTTATATTAATAGAGTTAAAAATAAAACATATTATTTACTCTTATTTAGTTCTGATTATTATTAGTTAAAGCATGACAGATTATTTACAAACAAGCATAAGCAGTATAATCAAGAAAGTATAATTAGAAATAGCATTTGAAGAACTTATAAACTTTTACAAGAAATAAATATGTTATTATTCTATTAATGATATTTTCATTACTGTTCTCTTCCTGCCCTCCCCCACCCTTTACCCACTACATAATCTAAATAGAATGTCATTGTTTAAACAAAGAAAACAATAAAAGAAGAAGGAAAAAAAAAGGTAAAGATAAAAAATGTATCAAATTACTAACCTTACTTTTTTCAGAAAGAGAAACAAATCGAGTCACAGCCTGCCATTAAATCCTCAGGCATTTTGACTGGTTATGAAACAAAACATTTCTTTGCACATAGAGAATAACTTTGATTAAATCTTTTCCAAAATATTTGTGGCTTTCTGGAAATGCAGGAACTATATTCAAAAGATTAATAATGAACTAAAATGATGAGAGAGAAAAAACATATAACAAATCATTTGTTTTTAGTCTCTACTTCTTCTCTGAAGTCTTCCAGGAAGCTTCAGTTGCCAATCTCTTTAATGAAGAACTAGCCCATTCCATTTCTTCTATTTTATCCAAAATCCTTTTTCTTTGACAAACAGTAAAGCAGAGTCTAAATCATCGAAGACCTTAGGACCATCAGGAAGGAAGATTTTAAGCTTGGCAGGAAACAGAAGGTATGTTTTAAACTGTGCTTTTTAAGCTCCCTTATTAGTGGCAGAAAAACTTTTCTTTTAGCAATTACCATGGAAGAATAGTCATTGTCAAAACGCACAGTTGTCTCATTAAACTTAACAGGAGCTTTAGCCCAAGCAGATTTAAGAACCATCTCTTTATCAAAAGATGATAGAAATCTAACTATAACTGATCTAGGATAGTTTTTGTTAGAGTTAGTATTAGCTATAGATCTATGTGCTCTTTCGATACCAAAAGAGAATGCTTCTGGTAAATCTAAAGTTTTAGGGAGCCATGTTGTTAAAAAAAGAAGTAATATTGTTACCTTCAATATTTTCTGGCAGTCCAAAAATCCTAATGTTATTGCGCCTAGATCTATTTTCCAGGTCATCCAGCTTTGTTTGTAAATGTGTATTTTGTTTCAGCAGATTGATTCCCTCTTCTTGTATTTTATTTTCCATGTCATTCACAGCTTCTTCTATGCCTGTCATCTGGATCTTCTGTTGTTGCAGGTCCATATGTAACAAGTCTATTTGTTTTGTAGTTTTTTCTATGAAAGTGTCTATTTTAGTATCCATTTTATCCATCTTAGCAGTAAGTTGCTGGACTATAATTATCAGAGACTGAAGTTCTTTCTTGATGCTGGAGTCCTGAGAATTTGTCTTACTGGAACTCATTTCAGACTGATAAACTGACAGGAAAATTTCCAAAGTAATTTCTGACAGGAATATTATTAAGAATTCCTTTCTTTTTTAGATATAGTTCAAGAACTATATAAAACAAACATATTTAGAAAGAAAATTACTTCAAGAATTAATTTTTTAAGTAATTAATTCCTGTCAATGTAATAGGGTTACCACCTGTCCCACTTTGTGAGGGACAGTCCCTCTTTGGGCAGTTGTGTCCTGCGAAAAAACTGAAAAAATGGCGGATGTCCTGAGATTTTTGTACGAAAATATTTCCTACGTTTTCTTTCATAGTTTCATAAAACAGTTATTTTTTCTCTGAAACACCTAAATGTTATTTGAAATAGCATAAGCAACTCAAATGCTACACGAATAAGCTTTTATTTTGGCAGAAAGGTGAAGTTCTATCATTTGTACTGGCCATGGGTATGTTTTGCCCTGCAAATCTGACATTTATATAGAAAATGTCCCACTTTGAGCATTTGAAAAGGTGGTAACCCTACAATGTAATGAAATTGGTGGAGTTGAAGAAATCTGCTGCTATCCTGTGTTCATCCTTGGCCACGCCCCCCCTGGTTCTATACTTTCTGACTGAAAACTGTCTGAATCATTCCATTCCTAAAGTCAGCTATTCAAATATGTTCTTAACACTGTCAACTAACAGCCAATCTGTGATCCTGCTCCAAAATTCTGCAGTGTAGAAACACATATACTCTTTACTAACTGACTGAAAGATCACAAATAACTCCCAACACAGTTTTGGTCTATTTTTAATCCCACTACTGCTTTGTTTCAAGCCATAAACAGCACATTTTGAAATAAGGATGTAGGTCTGCTCAATCACACACTAGTTATTGATTTAAAAAGGATTTTTGAGCAAGTCAGTCATTCCCTTCTGCTACGCAAACTAAGTAACCTATCCTTTTCTAAGGAGACAATTCAGTGGTTTCTTCAGTTGAACAATTCAGGTGCTACTTGGTAATGCTTCATTGTTTTCCTCACTTGACAGTCTCTAGAGCACCCCAAGGATCCATACTTGGATTAATTCTCTTTTTCACTATAAAGAAATTACATTCTTACCTCCTTCCCATCTTCAAACTTAACATTATATGCTGATTATATTCTGTATTAAAATCATGACAAATATAGTCCAGATTGAAACTGTAGACCAGAATGATGTAGATACATTTTTTTCCTTGTTCACCAACAGCAAACTTAAATGCACTCTTTAGTACTCCCACATATTTGTCCATTACCTCTCCCCTGCATATCCCTAACCATTAGATTAATGCTGTTGTACAAATTAGCACATATGAATATCGTGGACCATATTCTGACCCATCTCTAAACTTCCCATCATGTTTTTGTTACCATTTCCAGTGCCCTGTCTCATTTAAAATAAGCGTACAAACGAATGTGACTCCTTAATCTTGACACACGCAGTGCTATAGCAGAAACACACATGCATCTCAAAATGATAAAATGCCCTCCCCTTACTTTGAGAAAGTTCCAAAATACTTTAAACCTTTAGAAAACATTAAGACTTGCTGTTTTGTAACTTTAGCTAATCCATTCACCCACCACTATTTATTGATACACTCTATTAATTTCCTCCCTGAAAAAAATCACTGAAAAAGCCTAGTTCCTTTTGTGCAGTCCATCTATACATGTCTCTCATACCTCTCAAGTGTCCAGACTTTTGCCTCATATTTTTGGTCTGTTCCTCATACAATTTGTGGTTATCTGACAAATAACCGAGAATACAAGTTAATAAATAATGACACACATTTCAGTTCCAGACTTTATATCCTTCAGCAAATGCATGCTAACAGAAATCCTGTTATTCTAGGAAATTTCTAAGTTTATAATAGAAATATTTAAAATCTGTCCTTATTTTTGGGTCTCTGTCCTTCCATTAATTTAGGCTTTGCCCAGATTTCTCATGCCAAGAGGTTGAGAGGTATAATATTCTCTGTCTAAATCTTTTCCTACCATTGGCTGTCAGGCAGCAGTAATAACCATCCTCCTCTTCTCTTAGATATCAAACCACAGGAGCAAACACATTTTATTGACCAACCTTCTGTATTCCTGCAACAGAAATAGACTCCTCTAAATTTGCATCACTGCTTGGAATTACTTATCCCTTAAAATAAGATCAGTGGCACCTCTGCTAACATTAAGCTGTCCATGTTTACCTCACAGACTCCTCCAAGTGTAACTATTGTTCAAAATAACATCCTCTTCCCTATTCATATAATGCTAATTCACGTTTTATCTTCCTATCTTCAGTTTTTCACGTGTCTTCCTTTTTATTTTATTGCTACATTTCTCTCTAAACAGTTCCTTCAGTCTTCCTTTTCTTATCAGTTTAATAATGCATTTATGAATGCAAATTACACTTTCCATATAGTGCATATAGCAGCAGTATGACCTGAACTCATATTCTTTTAAAAATCTGTCAAACATGCTAAACAGTAGTTTGTTTTAATTCTTAATTCTTAATTCTCATTTGCTTATCATAGGTTTGTCTTTGCCTCTGCCCTAGTTTATGTCTTTAAAGGGTCGTCTAACCATTTCACTATTCTGGTTATCAAATGTAAATCAAAAATAAATAAGTAAATCATATAGATGTTTCTTGAGTAATAAAATTACAACTTTACTACTACTGTTATGCCAGTTAATCCTTTAGCCATCATCTTAAGATAAAGAACCACAGACATTGAGCTCAGCTCCTCACCAGCATACATGGTTATAGACCAAAGGCAGTAAATAGGTGTCTCTTCAGTAATAGCTTGCACCATCAGAACTTAAGGAAAAAAATTGGTTTTACCTGGGTTCAGCATAAGGTGACTTACCAAAGACTGATTAAAGATATCAGAAAAACAAATCGGTCTTCCAGAGTGGCTATATGTGTGTGAAACCATGTATGTGTATGCTTCCCACAATAGATTGGAATTTGAGATTAGTTTCCTAGCTTGTGCTGACTCACTGGATGGACAGGTTGAAGCCCCCATATGACCCTAAAAATGAATGAATTAATGAAAGAATGAGCGAGTGAAGACCTGCTAAGCTGTGAGACATAGCTGATTCAAAAGAAAAGCACAACTGTGTGTGTGTGTCTCTCTGTCTCTCTGTCTCTCTCTCTCTCACACACACACACACACACACACACACACACACACACACACACACACACATGCACACACATGCACACACACACACACGCACACACACACACACACACACACACACACACACACACACACACACACACACACACACACACACACACACACACACACACACACACACTATAATAACAGTATGCAAACAGTCATCTATCAAATTCAATTAAATATTGCTGCAAATTCTCCAGCCCTCCCATTACAGTAATATCTATTAGCAGGTAGTAGAAAGGTCAACAGCTATCTGCAAAATCCAAGCTTAAAAAAAGGCAAATAGGGACAGAAACTGCGGTCTATCTGTTTTTCACAAAGTTGTGCAGTGTCATGTTAGTGCTTGTTATCTATTACAGGGACATAAAATCCAGTTTAAAATCAAACTTCTCTCATCTGATTACTGATAAGAAAATATATAAAACAGAAAGCATTAACAAAGTAAATTGTGTAAACAGGAACACAACAGTAACATAGGAGAAATAATATGTAAGTGAACACAGGAACCATAAGATGTCTAGCCATATACTCCCTTAAATAGTCACACTTAAAAGTTTTTGCTATCTATTACAAGCACATAATAGTACTCACCTCCACAAATGAGTAGGGTCATACATGATAACCAAGCCTTAAAGGTAGCTAAAGTAGTCCTTTTTTTGACCTGTAGTGGCAACTTATTTCATATCCTGGGAATACACTGACTTAGGATCCTATTCCTCCAGCAAGTCGAGTTAATTTGTTGATAAAAAATTATATCACAAGTATGGGACTATATTGAATAATCGAAAATTGAATTAATCGAATGGTATTTGCATTGAAAATACCGTTCAGCGAATATGATCTTGTGAGGTGCTATGCCCCCTACACCCCCCGCTAATTATATATACCAACTACGAGATCACACTACAGTGAGGAAAAGGCAAATTTTCCGATCTTCAGTGTACTGTGATCTCACTATTAACAGTTGGCTGAATGATATTTTTGATGTAAATACAATTCGGTGAATTCACCTTTTGATTATTCAATATAGACCCCCTAGTAAAGTTGTTTGTAGTGCCATTGTTTTTCTGAAAGAATAGATCACGTAGGATTGGGTATTTCATGGATCAAAAAGTAGGCTGCTGAGTATAAATAGAGTTTTGCTAATCTTTCAGGATAATTGAAGGATTTAATTGTTTTGGTTAAAAATCATTGTGACCTTTCCAGTTGAGAGAAATGCTTGATTTAAATATAGCAAAGGGGCAGTGTATTCAATGATAAGTCTGCTAAGGGAAGAGGACAGTGACAGGCTGACGTCTTTGGATCTTGAAGAGATTCCCCTGGAAAATAGGCCAGACTGAAAAGTTTCCTGTCTACAGTGGGAACATGATGATCAAATGAGAGAGAGTTGTCCACATAAGTACCCCGATGTCCTACAGTTGCTTGCATGTCATTAACTTAACAGCTGACTTACTGAAAATGGCATATGCCTGACCTCTCAATAGCTCAATTCTAGTCAACTGCATAACCCTCTCAGAACTTTATCTATAGCCCTAAATTTCCATATCCCTCCTTAATGTTAAAACTCACTTTCACTACTTAACCCTAATCCTAAATCTTGATTCTTAACCCTAACCCCCACTTATCCCCTAAACCTAATCACTAAATTCCCACTCCCTCCTCCAGCTTCTGCACTTAACATACTTGAACTTATCTATGTATTCAAGTGGCAGTTCCTCTCTGGCACCATTCCTAATCAGAGAAAAAAAAATCAGCCTTCTTAGAATGCAACATTTTTATGATGCATTAAACTGCTTTTGCAGCTTCTTGCTTGAAAAAAAAGTAGGCATAAACTAAATGCTACAATTCACAACAGTGAACCTCTCCAAAGAAGAGATTCATAGTCATTGCTCTGAGGTGTAGCAGGAATTTGTGTAGACTATACCAAAGTAGTGCTTCTGCACAATTTCATAGTGGCAGTCTCGAGCCCTGTGGGTACCCCAGTAAGTGGTAGCCTTGTAAGCTGCCAACATCACAAGCTTTGCGACCTGGTAGATGCAGCTGTGCAGGAGGTGGAGAGGAGCTTTTGACCTACGAAAGACCTCCTCCAATGGGTTCGAAACTTGCTGATCTGGTCAGCTCCAAACATCAAGCCACCAGAGGCCTCCAACCCCACCCAACCAGGATCTCTCTCTCTCTCTCTCTCTCTCTCTCTTTGCAGGTCCAGAAGATATGAAGGATAATTGTGGTCTTTCAAACAAGAGTGAGACCTGTACTGACACCTCCTCACCTTCCCGATCTTGTGTCTGTCTGCCATCTGTACGTCTTACGCCCCCCATCAATGTCAGTCCACCACAGCAGTCCTATTTGTTTTATCTAGCTTTTTGTGTTTCCTTTACTATTTAACTCTTCCCTAACCCTCTGTCCTGCACCCTCTTCCCATCTTCCTTCTCCAACTTCCCTCTTATATAAAACATTTTGAAAAATAGTGGAGTCTTTCTCCCATGAAAAACATAGTGCCCTTCCTCTTCCACTTCCTCCAGAACAACCCTCTTGATGTCTTCCTTCATGTCCCTTGCTTTCTCTCTCTCTCTCCCTCTCTCCCTCATTCTAGCTTTCGTGTCTTCCCCTTCCCAACCTTACAAATAACCAATCAGTGTGTCCACATAAGGGCACTCTCACATTCAGTAAATAACACCATATAGCTTTTTTTTTTTCCCAGACAGCTGAGCTGAACACTACATTCCTCAAATAATTGGATGTGTCATACGTGGGCTTGCACACACTCATGCTTACTTCAAAACAAGAACAATGAAATAAGCCAGAAACAGTTGTCACTTTACACTCATGTGGCTTCCTTCACATATGACCTCACAGTTCAAATCCATTTTATAATCTTTTGTATAGACAAACCTGTTGTGGGCATTTCTGAGCAACACTTCACTTTTTCGTAGTCAGCACCATTTAGTGACACTTAGCATATTTACACTAAGACTCAGCAGCACTTTTCACCAATTATTGTTGTGCATATATGAACTGTGTATCTGTGAAAACCACTGATAGTCATAGATAATCTGATCTTCCACATACCCCATAAAGAGGTCAGCCAAACATATGAGAAGGGTATTAAATCCTGGTGTGAAGACGAAAGAACAGCTCATGGTTAAAGCAAGGAATAGCTATGGGGGCCTTGTTTGCCCCCATTTATGCTGACCTCTTTATGGGGTATGTGGAAGATCAGATTATATATGACGTGATGCATAACATTTACCTTTTGGAGATGAATATATGGAGACATTTTTTAGATGATTGTTGGCTTGTTTGGCGTGGGGGTGTGGACTATTTGTTAGAATTTTTGGAATACCTTAATGGTAATTGGTGGGGTATTGAATTTACTGTTAATTTTCACAGTAATGAGATCAATATTTTAGATGTCAATATATTGAGACAGGAGGATGGTACACTCAAAACTTCAGTATACAGGAAATACCCACAATATAATAATTTATTACATGCAACTAGTTTACACCCCAAACATACCATCAACAACATTCCCAAATCTCAGTTCATGCGAATTAGGAGAATATGTTCTGCAGACATTGATTTTCAGAATGCCAGGCATGATCTTAAGGGTAGATTTATTGACAGGGGTTATAGGAAATCAGTAGAACAAAGGGCCAGCGATTGGGCAACCAATTGTGAGAGATCCAGTTTATTAGAGTATAAAGCTAAAACTAAAGAGGACAGATCGGGGGCCGTGAGGTTAGTTACAACATTTGGTAGCAATATTCATTTATTACAGGATGTAGTCAACAAACATTAGAATATTCTTCGGGCTAATGTAGATCTGGATCAATGTTTGCCAACTAGATGCCAATTTTCCTTTAGGAGGGGAAGAACACTTACGTCTTATTTTGCTCATTACAAGAAGACTTTGTTAGATTATGTAAATCAACATCAGCTTACTCTGATGGGAGATAGGCTTGTTGGCTTGCATCCTTGTGGACATTGCAGTTTGTGTAAACATATGTTCAAAACTACATATTTTAGCAGTAAAAACACCGGTCAAATCTTTGACATTCAATTTTTTGGAAATTGCAGCTCCGACTGGGTAGTGTATTTGGCTACTTGCCAATGTTCTGCCTTTTATGAGGGGCAGACTTCTAGGCAACTAAGGAGTTGCATTTCAGAACATCTGAGTGACTTACGACACAATAAAATGACCAATGCATTGTATAGACATTGTCAGTCACATAAAACTGCCACTTTTGGATTTGTCATTATTGACCAGGTTAAGGGAAATAGATTAACAAAACAGGGTTGGCACACTATACTGACTCAAAAGGATAGAAAATGGATTATTAAGTTGGGCGTCCTATTTCATCCAGGACTTAATGATAAATTATGAGGTTTTTCTCACTTATGATTCTTATTACTAACTTTATATGTAAATAAAAAGAAATAATGTTCCCGATCTCCAAAGTGTCCTTCGGCAAAACGTAAGTGAAGATCTGAAGAAGCGTGCGCATCCAGCACGTGAAAGCGCTTATCTTGTTTTATCTAATAAAAGAACTTGAACTTCTCGTGGTGTGTCCAGAGGTTTATACTTCATATAACTTTATATGTAGCAACAGGCTATCAGTGTAAGGTTAGTTATACATTTGACATTATAAGCATATTGCTCATTTTGTTTAAATGTTTTATATTTATTTGGAGGCTTAATTAGTGAAATGGGGGATGTGATGTCATAAGTGGGTTTTATAATACGTATAAATACTGTTCCTGAATTGTGAATGTAACATCACTGAAGAAGGTCTGATGCCGAAACCAGTCCGAAAGAAGGGAAGGAATAAAATATTTATTTGCCTCTGAGTGCTGGCTTTTTTATTTGGTTTATCAGTTTGGGCATGCCGTGCACCAGTCATACTTGCTAGCTTTTTTGTAGATGATTTTAAACCTTCCCATTGGTTTGGATTTTGGTGGGAACTGCCAGCATGATACATTATTCTGGATGCCAGTATAACTTTTCTGCATAACTCTTAGCATTATTAATATTGTAGGTAATGACATTATACTCTGATTTACACACATCATCATACAGTTTTAGGTTTGCATATGCTTGAATTCTGTGATATTTGTTTTCATTGATTTGGGGGTTTTGATAGAGAAGGTTACTAGTTTGTGATCTGACTTGACCAATGAGGGGGATACCTTGGCAATGGTACATACAGAATATAAGCACGTATAGATTAATTTGTCAAAAAATATTAAAAAGTTGCCCTTATCCCTGTGGGATAGAGGGACAAAGCTCTGTCTATGACAGAAATGATCCAGGTTTCTGTAGTGGCTGAGTTTCTGGAAGGTCTGCAGTAAGAAAGAATGGGAATGAGCAGTCATGGGGGAATAGAAACAGTGTGAATCATTACACAGCTGGCTCCATTTGGGGTATTGAAGGATTGCTGGTACCAGATATTGGGTCAGGTGGCTTGCTACACAAGTAAAGCAGGGAAGGTGGTCCTAGGGCACATAGAGGCATGCACAGTGGGCCTCTATAAAGCAGGAGTTTCAATAGAAAGCCAACAACCTTCATTAGGAAGAACACCTGCCAGCTGCTAACAGTTGTTTCCTGAAAGATAGATATGAGCTGATGAGCTGTCACGCAATTTAGGGAGCTAACAGGTTTCACCGGAGGGTCCCTGTGGCTGGGGAACAAATGCCCTGGTAGGAGCATGAATTGGTCAGCGGAGACAAGTGGATTTGCCTGAAGCTGGGGATTGCTGAGAATTTTATCAGACAGCAAGCCTTTACCGACTCTCACAGGGGATATCTAATGAGTGTTCCATGAAGCCTTTCAAGCTGCATGATATGCTTGCCAAAGTTTAAGGTTTCTAGTTCATCTGACAGTCCGGAAGTTCAGACTTGAGACAGATGCCTCATATGAAACTGTCTGGTTTTAGTATCTAACAATAATTGTTATCCTTTGTTACTTCATTTGTTTAGAGTGGTTTGATGTTCTGTGAAAGGCTAATGTTGCTAATTTTTAAGGTTACCTAGATTCCAGTCCCAGAGAATACATGTCTGGCTTGAATAGTTGTTTAGGTATCTACTTTCTGTTTGGGCCTTTCCTTCCTGAGAAAGAAGTGTTCTTTCAAGGAGACAGAGGAGCATTTAGTATTTTTGCCCTCCATGACTTAAGTATCTTCATGTAAGATATTGCAAATAGGTGGCTTAACATCAGCCTGGAACTTGATGAGCTCTCTGTATAAAAGCATTCTAGCCACTCACTTAAAGTTGAATTCTGAGCAACAAATAGATTTTATCTGAAAGCAGTTTGTCAGTCTAGAATCATCATCTCTGAAGACTCTGATACCCCTTCTTCTTCTTCTTCTTTTGGCTGCTTCCCTTAGGGGTCGCCACAGCAGATCATCTGTTTCCATTTCTTCCTGTCCTCTGCATCTTGCTCTGTCACACCAACCACCTGCATATCCTCTCTCACCTCATCCATAAACCTTATCTTAGGCCTTCCTCTTTTCCTCTTACCTGGTAGCTCCATCCTTAGCATCCATTTCTCAATATACCCAGCATCACTCCTCAGCCATGTCCAAACCAATGCAGTCTCGCCTCTCTGGCTTCAACAAAGGCACGCCCATTCAAGCATGTCTTTCGAACGCCACTCGACCGCGGGGAGGACATGCAGACTCCATACAGAAGGCGCTCTGTTCCCTACTCTCACTACAAATCACAATGTCATCCTCAAATATCCTAGTCCAAGGGGAATCCTGTCTGATCTCATCTGTCAATCTGTCCATCACCACTGCCCCTGCCACTGCTATACCTGCTATTATATCAATATTGTTTAAAATTGTACTTGTTTTAAAATATATTACTGGAGCTTTTCTCCTCGGCTCTCCACTGAAAATGAGCCATGAGCCCAGTTGAACAAACCTGGTTAACAAATGTCAATAAATAAATAAATATAAATAATGTTTCTGTGCCTCATACAGAACCTGATACTGATACTGATACTGATAGAGGCCCTGCTATGCAAACTTCAGAAAATAGTGCTGAGGACAGTCATGCCGTTATGGAAAATGAAAGTGAAGTTATACAAGATGAGATCTTAGAAGAAGACAATATGCCCACTGAAGAACTGGACATTGAATGTGATGCAAGTGACAAACCTTCCGAGCAAAATTCCTTAGCTGTCTCTTATGAACCAAAACTGCAGAGACTGATTCGGCCCCCACAGAGACTTGCATATAACAGTTTGGGACATATTACACAGGAAACTGTGACCACAGCTCATCACAGAGTCTGCACCCATAATCCCTATGTCTCCTACTCCAATGGTGACACCCCTTCCCAAGTTACGCATAAGGCTGATTACCCTTGGTGGAATGTACCTTTTGAATGCAAAAATATTGTTCAGTTAATGGTGCATTAATGCTTGTAAATATTTTGGTGCTAATCTACATTTGACTTGGGGGGACCCAAGATTTTCAAGTGGGGGAAGAGTGTAGCTCCCACTGTATTTCATTGTAGAAGTAATAGACTGTAGTTTTTCATTACACCACAAGGCGGAGCTCTTTTCAGGAATATAAAAGACAATTTCAAAAGTGAAAGAAGAGACTGTGACACTAGCTGAAGGAGGGAAGACTGAAACAGGGAGCTGAAGGGAAAAGGGGCCTTGCAGCATGACTGGATTCTCTTTTCTAGTACTTTGGGACAGGGAAGTGAAGTAGCAGTTTGTGTCTGTCTTTTGCTGAAATCCTGGATGATGATGTTTTGTGGAATCAGGAGAGAAGTCTGAAACAAGTAGTTCCACTCCTGCAGATGATTCAGCAAGAAAGGAGGTCCTTTGGGTCTAGTACAGAGAAGCCATAGATGATTACCAGAGTTCTGGCAGGTGAGTTTTCTACTTTTCTCATCAGAAGAACCACTGTGCCTGGTCATGAGGATATTCTGGATGGAGTGGTAAGAGACTCTGGCCGTCATTTTATATTTTTATAAGATTTTGGATCCCCCCAAATGCTTTGTGGATTACAAATAAATGGGATCCATATGAGCTCCAACTTGGGCCCCATCATGCCGGCAGTAAGACTGTAAGTAGTCACTGTTACCATAATAATATCTAATGAAATAGTTTAAATATTCGTATAATAAAAAACTATAAAATTATAAAATTATTTAATCCTAAACATCTGCAGAAAACATTTCATGTTGACTACACCATTAAGGCCTGGAGGTTCATCAGCTAATAATAATATCTGCCACAAACTTTCTTTACACTCCAGAAGTGTCATGTAATCACCAGAAAACAAGTCAGTGTTAATCCTTTCCAAGACAAAAAAAGAAAATTTCTTGAGCAATACACATTCTGTGGCATGAACAGCCAGAGCATTGTTGAAATCCTTCTTTCTTATAGCTAAACAATGCTCATAAATTATTTTATTTAATGCTCCAATGGTTTTCCCGACATAAAACCACAGGACTGCCAAAGTAACTTTAGTTAAGCGCTTTCACTCACTTTAATGTACATGAGCTTCATCAGAACAAACTCTCCATTAATTACAAACTGTTTAAATACCATTTGATATCAAACACATGACTTTCATTTTAAAAAACCTTAAAGTATACTGACTAATACATTTAAATTGTTAAATCAAACTGATATTTGATATATATTGTTACTATAATAATATCTAATGAAATAGTTTAAATATACCTATAATAAAAAACTCTAAAATTATAAAATTATTTAATCCTAGCCATCTGCAGAAAACATTTCATGTTGACTGCACCATTAAGGCCTGGAGGTTCATCAGCTAATAATAATATCTGCCACAAACTTTCTTTACACTCCAGAAGTGTCTTGTAATCACCAGAAAACAAGTCAGTGTTAATCCTTTCCAAGACAAAAAAAGACAAGTTAATTTGGCAGTCCTGTGGTTGGATTTATTGTCTCTATTTCTTCATTTTGGTGCTTTTTTTATCTTGTTTTGGTCGAGTATATGTGATTTTTAGTGTTTTTTGTGGCATCATGACTGGAGGTGATTCTTCCCAGGACAGCAACCTCAAATTAACTATACACCTCACACCAGGAGATTCCAGTGGGGTTTCGGATCATTTGGTTTCCATTATTACTGATGCCATTCGGGATGGTTTCACCAAATTATCAGGTTCATCCGCCGTCCGTGGCAATCAAGGACAAGTTTCAGGAAGACGTGCTATGCGTGAGGGAGACGTGTCTGTTTCAGAAACAAGCGTTTCTCACAGTGGAAGCCAGCCGTTATGTCCGAGTGAAAGAAATGGGACTTTCACTACAGTTTGCAGTTCTGGTGAAGCGGACTTGATTAACAACTTGTTTTCCATCAGTTCTAATCCATTTTCAGAAGTTAAAGAAGGTGCCAGTTCCCTTCAAGTAAGTGACAATGATGCTTGTAATGAGGATCGAGATTTTGAAATTTGCAAAGATAATATTTTTAAACTAGAACGGTTAGCTATCAAGATAGCGTCCTTGCAGCTTGAAATTCTATATTTTGAAGAAAACATTAGGTGTGGTTGTGTTCCACAAGGCCTAAGGGTTTTCAAGTTTCCTAACTGTGTTAAATCAGGTGATGCCTTATATAAAGAGCTAGTGGACATGTTTCATGTGACTGGTATTTCTCTCATGAAGTCTTTGATAGCACAATACACTAAAGATATTTCTGCAATGAAAGATGAACTGGAGACTTTAGACAGAAATATTGTCTTCCTCTCGTTTTTCTTGCTTCAATACTTTGTAGTTTTTTACTCTTTTTGAGCATCTCAATCATAGCACTACTTTTTTAAGTTCACTATTGGCAGTTTTGGGGACTCCATAGATTTCTTAGATTTACATCTTACCTTTGACATTAACATCTTGCATTTTCAGAGTAAGATTTTTAGAAAGAACACCTTTGTTAACCAATACTTACATCATGAGAGTTTACATCCTAACCATATGAAAAGTGGGGTTGTCAAAGGTCAGTTTATACGACTCAGCAGATTGACCACTGAACATTCAGTTTTTTTAGAAGAAGTGGACAAATTAAGTTTTTTCAACATAGAGGTTATGATTTGGACTGGCTTCACAGGATTGTTCAGGAAGTTACACAACTTAGGGTCACTTCTGCACATCCAATTTTGGACAATAATGTCATTTGTAAGGTTACAGCTTATGGTGCCATGAATGGTGGCTACAAGAATTTTAGGTTAGCTTTTCCAATACCTATTTGCAATGAAATGAGTGCAATAAGAAAGATCCTTTTGGAACACTGGAAGGTAATAATGGGCAATGTGGAATTAGTCAAGATTTTAGGTGACAAACCATTTTTTGTTACAAAAAGGTAACTAGCATTAAGCACGTTTTAGAATTCAAGAAAAATCAGAATACAAGTTCAGTTGGAAGTTTTTCATGTGGCAAATGCAAACAGTGTAAATACATGAGTAATGTGTCCAGTTTAGATTTCAAACATTTAAAAAGAAAGTTTGTAGCTAGAGGGCATTACTGTTGCAACACGACCAATGTGGTTTATTATAGCAATAACCCACACCTGGGTGTGGATAATGCGGGATTTAACCACGGTTGGTGTGGTTTGGTCCCGAGGGCGAAGCCCGAGGGACCAAACAAAGACAACCGTGGTTAAATCCTGCATTACCCACACCCAGAAGTGGGTTATTGCTATTATACAATGACATTATTTAAGAAAAGAAATAATTACTTTTCTTAAATAATGGCATTGTATAATGCCTCTTTGCTGCCCTTCCGCAGCTGTCTGGTATTCCGCGGCAGTTCTGATGTACTGCGCATGCCTACGCAGTACATCAGAGCTGTGGGCAAAAGCAATGGAGAATGCAAGATCTCCGTTGCTTTTTACTGTTTCGTTATGTTAAATGGGTTTAACATAGTGAGACAGCTTTAAAATAAGCAACGGAGATCTCTGTTACTTATTTTAAAGCTGTCTCGCTATGTTAAACCCATTTAATATAGCGAGACAGGTTTAAAAAAAAAAGCAACGGAGATCGCAAGATCTCCTTGCTTTTTACATACTGTGTCACTATGTTAAAGGAGTTTAACATAGCAAGACAGCTTTAAAAAAAGCAACCTGTGTCGCTATGTTAAACTCTTTTAACACAACGAGACAGTGTTTTATACTAACGGAAAAAGTCTGGGTGACCGGACCTTTTTCCGTTAGTATATTGAGGGATTTACAACGGGCACGCTGGTTGGGCTGGCCAATCAGCGTGCACGTTTTAGAGGAAGAATTGTATAATTTGCAACATGTGACACATGCCAAAAGTTCTATGTTGGGAAAACCATTAGAGCATTAAATAAAAGAATTTATGAGCATTGTTTAGCTATAAGAAAGAAGGATGTCAACAATGTGCTGGCTGTTCATGCCACAGAATGTGTATTGTTCAAGAAATTTTCTTTTTTTGTCTTGGAAAGGATTAACACTGACTTGTTTTCTAGTGATTACAAGACACTTCTGGAGTGTAAAGAAAGTTTGTGGCAGATATTATTATTAGCTGATGAACCTCCAGGCCTTAATGGTGCAGTCAACATGAAATGTTTTCTGCAGATGTTTAGGATTAAATAATTTTATAATTTTATAGCTTTTTTATTATACGAATATTTAAACTATTTCATTAGATATTATTATGGTAACAGTATATATCAAATATCAGTTTGATTTAACAATTTAAATGTAGTTAGTCAGTTTACTTTAAGGTTTTTTTAAATGAAAGTCATGTGATTTGATATCAAATGGTATTTAAACAGTTTGTAATTAACAGAGAGTTTTTTTCTGATGAAGCTCATGTACATTAAAGTCAGTGAAAGCGCTTAACTAAAGTTACTTTGGCAGTCCTGTGGTTGGATTTATTGTCTCTATTTCTTCGTTTTGGTGCTTTTTTTATCTTTTAAGATTTAACTGTGTAGCTTTTTTGCCTGGGTTTCCTCTGAAATGGGGACAGTTGTGGCCTATTCAGATTTTTCCAGTGAGCAAATGCTAATATGTAAAATAAAATACATACATACATACATAATGCATTAGTCATTCTATAAATAAGGAATAACATCAGTTTAAGTGTAGAAAGATGAACAAGTCATGTTGTCAGTTGTACAAGTGCAAATTAAAAGAAATGTAAGTTATTTTGAGTAAGTTGTGAAGTCTAAGATGCTCAGATCTGTTGAATTCTCTGTTTATACTAATATTCAGATAGTTTATATTCTGATAAAATGTGTCATCTATTTCTAGGAAACGAAAAAATAGTGCCCTATCATATCTGTCATCCTGTTGCTACAAGAAATCTGGACAAAGCCAAAATAATGGGTGGACGAAGGATTAAAAATAGGGACACATTTTAAATATAACTCTTATGAACTTAGAAATTTCCAAGAATAAAAGTTTTTATGTTACTATACATTTTTTCTGAAGGATATGAAATCTGAAACTCAAGTGTCTATTATTATTTAGTGAATTCAGTGTTCCCTGACTTGTCAGAAAACCACAAACGTTATGAGGAACAGACCAAAAATATGAGGCAAAAGTCTGAATATTCTGTAAATATCTGGACAGCTGAGAGTTATGGTGAACTTTAAAATCAAATATGATCCCCTGTAAGCAATTATCTTGTCTTATATGATAAATGTTAGTAACCCTGTGGCTACAACTATAATGCTTAAATGCCCATCTCTAGCAATTTCCTAATACGAGTACATGACTTTACACTTTTCAGTATTAAAGTCTTGCCACCAGAAACTGGCATGTTAATTAAAGGCACCCAGCCACCTGCATTCTCTGTATACTTTTGTGAATGTCCACCTTGCTGCATGTTTTGTGTCTTACACAGAGGTTACCATTCATCTAATGCTCCTCAGTGATATCACATCTGATGCTGTCAATCTTCACTTAATCCTTGACTGTGTGTTTGGTTCCATATCTCAGAACTGACTTGGCCATTATTCCAGCTCACTCCTGCCAAACATTCTCAAGCTCGACCTTACCCATAATGCTCTTCTAAGGATTACCTCAGATTTCATTTGCCACATTATTTCTTCAAACTGTAAGTGTTCTTTCTTCAAAACTCTTTCGTTAGTTATTGCTTGTCTATTTTTTCACTTACCCAGCTCCTCTATTAACCTTTTTCGTAGCATGAGTGGTGTTTTTTCCTTCTGTATACCATGTTGGTCATTCCTCTCTCACTTTTTCTTTACCATTATGGTAATCTGTTCTTACCATTGTTGGTACCTTTCTTCTGTCCCTTTCTCTAATTACCGCTATGGTAAATCTTTCATGCAATTGTTGGTTTGTTTTTCTCTCTGCTTATTTAAAAAAAAATAAAACTTTAGACTTACCTTTCTGCCTTTCTTTCTGCATGCTTGTGTGTTTCTTCTGCCATGGCTGAGAAAGCTATAGGTTCTTCTGGCTTCAAAAGATGCCAGAAATGTGATCGTAAATAATTAAACTCTGATGGGCACTGTGTGTCTATTGCTTGAGCCTGGTGCACCTTCAAGAAGACTGTGATATGTGTCATGGCTTCAGTCACCGGCCCCTTGTAGAAAGAAAGAAAGAACAAACTCATCTTAAAAGGCCTTATAAAATTGAGCTTCAAAGAGACCATATATGTATCTTTCAAGTCTAAAACTGATCTTAGATCCCCTTTTTCTTCTTCTTCTTCATCCAGACATGAAGGATCTAAGAAGAAGAGCTGTTCGGTTCCTGCAGTCTCATCAGCACCGCCAATCAAAATGGCTAAGACTTCCCCAGTTCCCATTGTTTTAGTGGAACCAACTGGGAAACTGCTTCCACCATCAGTGCCATTGGCGCCTACCTCTGCACCTACAATTTCAGCACCTGTTACTGTTTTGGATCAAACAATTTCAGAAACTGCTCTCTCCTCCATTCCAGCAGTTTTTGAACCAAAGGAGTTATCATTTAAAGACAGGCCACGCACAAGATATTCACCAATGTCAGACCCCTCCAAGTCCCTTCTTGGAGAAAACCCAATTGCCATCGGTCTCTTTGGTCTGTTCCACCATGAGTCTCATGCAGACTGATATTTTGAGACTGGTGGACCAGCTCCTAGTGGTAAGGGGATTAGTCACTTCCTCAGTTCCTAGCCTCTCTGGCTCTGGGACTTTATCTGTCTCTACACCAGTTCTTGTTTCTTCTCTGACTGCAGCTGAGCCTTCAGAGTTCTTGGTGCCAACAGTTCTGCCTTCAACTGTCTTGGTACCAGCCAGAACTGTATCGCTGACACCGATAACTGCCCCAGGCTCTTCGGTTCTGTTGGAACTGGAGACCTCCAGGGTCAAAGACTTTGGTTCTGGGGTGTGTGGTTTCACTCTGGTGTTGTTGGAGCCATCCATGCTTCTCGGGGCTTCGGCACACATGAGCTCAACTCTGGCTTCGGCTACAGAGGTGGTTTCCTTGGTGCGGGATGGGACCACAGTTCTAAAGGAGTCTATTTCAGTTCCAGGCTCCCATTCCTTTATGTCGGGTCTGCTTTAGAGGCCATGGAAAGGGCCTTGTCCACTGCAAGCTCACAGTTGATACCACTTTCATTGGACCAACAACCCTGCTCTATCCCTCACCCAGAGCTCCCTCAAGTCTCTGCCCTGGGACAACAGGCACAGAAACTTCAAGATCCAACCATGCTAGTCATGTCCTCTTCAGATACCTCTCTAACCCATCCCACTGTGGAGATATCCCTGAAGAGGAAGTGCAAGAAGAAGCACTTGGACTCCCCTGAAGAGTCTTAAACAGAAGATACTGATTTCAATGAAGGGGAAGGTTCCCCAAAGTCACGCCCAGAAGATGTCTCCTTTGGAGACATATTAGAGATCCTGAAAAGAGGAGTTGTGGACCTCACATCAGACTTCATCAGTGGAATCAGTATACCTGGAGGCATTCCATGCCTGTGCCCGACCATCTACCTCTTAGATCTCTCCGCCCGCTGATAATCTAATTAAATTGATTGCACAGCAGGCTTGGAAGATACCTGATTCCATCAAACCAATTCCCAAGAGATCAGACTGCATTTTGTCAGCCCCTCAGCAACAGTAGCATTGGGCTAAAGGGACATCAGTAGATGCCATGGTGGTCACAGCAGCCACTTCTGTATGGCACACCTCATCACTATGGGCTTTTCATCCAGAAAAAAATTAGGTCATTGTCCCACTGTACTCATCCCTCATTAGACCCATTATAGAATACAACACCCCATTTTGTATGTACCTCTCAAGACATCTGCAACAACTGGAAAGGCTGCAGAAATACCTCACTAAAAGAATCGCAGGCCTAAAGCAGATGCCGTATGCTGACTGCCTTAAAAAACTCCAGCTATACTCTATCACATATCGTCTACTCAGAGGTGATCGCTGCTTAACATACAAGGCCATGTCAAACCCAGAGAAGTTGGACATGCTACACTTAAAGAAATCCCAATCCCTCAGAGCCACATGCTCCAGGGATCTAAACCTTGTCATCACAATAAACAAAACATGCTGAAGGGATAGGTTCCTGACCCAGAGACTCCCCAGACTCTGGAATAGACTGCCTATACATGTCAAGCAGAGTGCCTCTTTGGCCCTCTTCAAAAGGAACTTTGACGATTGGATGGGAGAAAGGAAATTCACCCTGGGGATCACATCAGTCACCCTGCCAGACAGGGGTCCAGGGAAGTAAATAGAGTGGGAAGAAATAGCCAGGGAATTGTTATGGCTAGGCTTGTATAGGCCCAAGGGCCGATAGCTTAGTACCAACCTATGAACTAAAAAGGAACTTGCTGGTGGAAGTCCTACTATCCATCCTCCTAATAAAGAGTCTAGGATGATAGATATATGCTTCATTGAACTTTGCGCTCAGGTCCTTGAACTTCATGGCACATTTTACGAGATTTCAATGAGATATGATAAAGGAGCTATCATATACTCTGACAGGAGCAGCAGCTGAGGATGTTCAAGACAAAGTAGACTCCCAGCTGACAGCCCTTGATTCAATATGTAATTCATCTGTGAGGCTCATTGTACACGCAGCCAAAAGGACGACTAGGACAGCGGGTTCTGGCATAGCCATTAGGAGACATGCCTGGATGCACTTATGTGAATTTGCAGAACCATTCAAGTCTTCTTTCATCAATGCTCCATTTGACGGAACATCCTTTTTTGGCCCCAAAGTTAAAGAGACCCTTGGCAGATGTGAGAAGGATGGAAAGACCCTTTCTGCCATGGGCATATGCTTTTCCACTCCTCAACAGTCTTACTGCAGGAACCAAAGTAGTGGGAAGCTATGGTTCAAAAAGTCCCAAGGACCTTTCCACAACTCATGTGGCAACAACTCCCCCTGGTACAGTTGGGGGGGGAGTTACAATGGAAGACACTATGCTTGAGGCAGAGATGGCCCACAAAATTAGGGTTCCAGTGATTCTTTCCCTGGTAACTCCTATCAGAGCTCCTGAATGGAGGTCCGATGGCCATCTTCTGTAAGCAGTTGGGGGACTATTAGCTCTGCACCTACCTGCCTGGTTAAGGATAACAACGGACAATTGGGTGCAGAAGATTATAACCAGAGGTTAAAATATCCCATTTTTAAAAACACCCCGACAATCTGAAATAATCCCAGATGTTCCACTCAGTCACAGGGATGCAGCAGTCTTAGAAATCTAAAAACTTTTTGACAAAAGAGTCATCCAAGCAGTCCCACCAGACCACATAGGATCTGAAGTTTACTCAAGATTCCTTTTAGTGCCAAAGAAAACGGGACTGGGGACCGATTCTGGATCTCATTGTATTGAACAAGTCAGTTCAACAAATCAAATTCTATTTTGGTTATGGTACAGTTTATTCTTCCATTCTGAGGAAAAGATGATTGGATGTGCTCAACAGATCTTTAGGATGTGTATTATCACATAAAAATGGACTAGTGCTCCAGAAAATTCCTGCACTTCTGACTGGGAGCCAGTCATTATCAGTTCAGAGCCCTGCCCTTTGGTCTCACCACAGCCCCCAGGGTGTTCACCAATTGCATGGCAGTGGCAGCAGCTCACGTCAGACTGCAAGGATTCCCCATGTTTCCATACCTAGAGTACTGTCTCATTACCGCTCCCATCAGGTGTCTGCTGTTGCAGGCAAGAAACTACATTCTTTACACTTGCCTCTCACTGGGGATCACTGTAAAATACAAAAAAAATCCTATCTAGAGCCAACACAGCAGTTAGAATTCATAGGAGCGATGCTAAACACAAACACCGGCATCATGTCTCTTCCCCCAGAAAGACTTCAAAGAATAAAATCACAAGTCAGTCAGATTTTTCACAGCAAAAAAGGTGATTGCAAGATTGTTGTTATGAACTCTAGGATCAGTGTCAGCCTCCATCACTTTAGTTCCCCTTGCGCGATATCACATACGGATCCTCCAATGGCTCTTGGCATCTTCATGGTCCTTACTGAATCAACCATTGTCCCATCTGGTAATGATCACCAATCTATGCAAGAAAGACCTGAGTTGGTGGCTTCACACCAAAGAAATTTTGTCAGGCTGACCCTTTATCCTTCCTCAACCTCATTCCATTATCTGGGAAAGCCAAGGTACTTGGTCCCAGCTGGAGGCCAATTTGCACATCAGTGTTCTAGAGATGAGGGCAGTGCTCTTTGCATTTCAAGCATTCCAAGAAACCTTCACCTTGGAAACAATTGTGATTCAAAAAGACAACATGTCAGTGGTCTAAGGGGAAACCAGATCTTTCACTCTTTGTTTAGAAGCACTCAGCGTATAGCAATGGGCAATTTCATCTGACCGCTTTCTAATTGTAGTGCATATTCTGGGGAGCTCCAACATGATTGCATACAAATTGAGCAGGAGCATCCTAATGCCTCACGAGTAGTTTCTCAATCCTTTGGTAGCGGAAAGGATATTCTGCCACTTGGGCCAGCCTTGCTGCAGTCTCTTTGCATCCCCCCGAACAACAAGTGCAGCAGCTACTTTGCCCTGATCCCCCCTCTGAGGTAGTGACTGAGAGATTCCCCCCTTCATGAATGACCCCTGGTCTATTGTATGTCTTTCCCACAATTTCTCTCATATCCCAGTTTCTACATAAAGCCAACAGGTCAAAGAACAGGATATTTCTCATTGCTCCATTCTGGCCTCGACAGATGTGGTTTCCCTTTCTTTGGCCTCACCTAATTCAGAAACATTGGGCATTGGACCCAATTTCAGACCTATTGTCCCATCCGAGGGACTAGTTCATCCGAATCTTCAAAATCTCAAGTTCACTACATGGCTTCTCCAGTTCCAGTGTTTGGCAGACATACTAATCTTAATTCCCCAGCTCAATGAATTGTTCTAGCCTCCCACAAATCTTCAACTAGATGACTGTACTTCAGCACGTGGCAAACATTTTCAAAATGTACTATACAGTGTAACCTTGACCCACATTCTGCACCAGTTGATAGCCAATTAAAACTGTAAAAGACTGGAAGAGGATGTTTTCAAGAACCTAGTGATGCAATGATTAAAAAATCATGCAACATAAGGAAGGAAAGGGAGGCAAGAAGGAGAAAAGTATTGAAAGTTTATATCCATTTACACTATAGCTTTTCAGGCCTGGTACATAGTAATGTTCCACAGTATCATCAAATTCCAGAGCTTTAGCAAGCAGGCTGTCACACATAGTATGCCATTTAAATAGCTTCCCATAATTGTTATTGTTATAGACAAGAAAAATATAGGTTTCACTGAAGTGGGAATATTTTCAGGAAAATAGGCATTCAGACAGATATGAATTATTTCACATAAGGGCAACATGCTGATTTAATATTTTAGGTCTTTGCTTTACAGGACCAGATTAGTCCTGACAGTCTATATAGAGTTTGCATGTTCTTTAAAAGAGTACATTTTCTTAATTGCCCTTATATATTGCATTTTCATTTATTTTTGTGGCCTTGGGCATAATTTTAAAGGCAACAAGATCCAAGTTAACAAATGAATAACACAAAAAAAAATCAAAAATAAACAAGACTGCATGAGAACTAACAGATTCCCTGCTTGCAACAGCCGGACCAGTGTGCTGCAGTCTTCTTCATTTGTTCTCCCTTAGAAGGCATTGGTAATTGGGGCTGTACCTTGCTTGCAGTGTGCTAATTTACTCTGAAATTACATAAAAATGAAAATAAAATGATTTAGTCAAATTATATAGGAAAGCTGGCATGCAGTTTCCTGAAGTTTACTTTTATATTTCTATTTCTATAGAAAGTGTCACTTCCTGGGTCCATGTGAGACCAGGTATTTTTATATGCATGATTCCTCACAGAAATATTGATTTTGGTGGCACATGATGACTGCTTGGCTGGCCTTGCCTTCATTTATCTACTTGGTAAGTTGCAGAGTCTTCATAACAATAGCTTATACATCTGCCAGTCTGACTAAGAATTACATTTGTCTGTCCCATACATTCTTCAATTTTTTTTCACTTTTGGCCTTGCTATTACTTCAGGTTGGTTATTCCAGTTCTGCACAACCTTTTCCCAGAAATAATGCTTCCTTATTTTCCCAATAAATTGTATAACTGTTATCTTCAGGTTGTATCTCCTGTTCTTCAAAATATATTTCTCAAAGTTGCCACCGAAGTATTTTAAGCTTCTGTCCATCTCTTTTCCTTGACAAAATATATGTTATAATATTCTCTGCCTTCTTATGTGCCTCTTGTGAAAATTATATACCACTTTTGTTGACCTTTCCTTAGGCCAAAGTATGCTATTATTGCGAGTAGTATATCTCCAGACAGCTTTTCCATGCTCTTCTCAGTAATACTAAACAAAGGATGAAACTGGCAGAGAATTACACAGTAACTTCTGAGAAGCTTAGTTGTCAGACAGATGAAATGTTGTACACACGTGAAATAATCAAGACTTACTTTCAAACCTCAAGACACTGACAATAACGCGGTTTATGCAACTTCTCAATTTATCTGTTAAGTGAACCATAGTTGAATGCTATAATAAACACAGCTGTGAATTAGTTAATAACATTCATACAAAGATGTTTTAAAAATCTTATTAAAGTGTTTTGGTAGGGTGATCACCACCCTTCTGTACTTACCACATCCCTGAAACTAAATATAGTAACTTGCAATTTACACCTTTTGGAAATAAAATGAATATTGGTTTTGCTGCCAGAAAATAATGGATTCCTCTCCATGGAAGCTTGGGAATCTTAGGCCAAAGTTATACAATTACCTTTCCTGGGGTATGCTTTACCAGCTTTTAAAGACTCCTCAAAGAACCTACTAAATAAGGCCCAGAAAATATTTGTATTTGCTTTACTTTTATTTTATACTTTATTGACCAAGTTAGTCCCACTAGACTAGAAGCCTCTTTTCAGGAAGACATGAGATATATTCATACTGACTAGGGGCTGTTTCTCCAGAGTACTAGGGCAAATTCCCTTAGTCTTTTTAGTACATATCTAAGGGTCATTTACACCCACCTAAGCTACCTCCAAATCAGGTAGATAAGACCTGGGTTATCGTCTCATCCGAAGCATGGCACACTCAGGATTGCAGCACCCCTATTATGCTGCACTTCTCTGTCATTACTGGAAAAGTAATCCTACTGCCTCATGTGTGAATACAGCCTGTGATCTTCTGATCTCCCAGCATAAAAAGCAAATGTGCAACCAGCTGTGTCAGTAACAGTGAGTACTTGCAAAACAACAGTTATCATTTTTGTGTCTGACAACCTCCCCCAAAGAAAACAGTTCTGTACGTCACTGACTGAGGCCATGTTCTTGCCTATTAGTGAGCCAAGATTGTTGGCTATGCTTAAATTTGCTCTTCAATTAGCATATTGTTCACCTGTGAAGTTATAAAGTATTTACCCGTAATCATTGCAAATTTCTGCAGATTTCTAAGAAAACAGTGCATGAAGCACTCACATCAAGCACTGCTATAATGAATGGCCAAGATGTTCCGTTGCAGCCTCTTCAGACACCTCCACAGCTTTCTCAGTCCTTGCATTGCTTATGTGGAATTCCAGACCTCCACAGCTTTCTCGGTCCTAGCACTGATTACGTGGAATTCCACACCTCCCCAACTTTCTCAACCCTAGCACTGCTTACATGGAATTCCACACCTCCACAGCTTTCTCGGTCCTAGCACTGATTACGTGGAATTCCACACCTCCACAGCTTTCTCGGTCCTAGCACTGATTACGTGGAATTCCACACCTCCACAGCTTTCTTGGTCCTAGCACTGATTACGTGGAATTCCACATCTCCACAGCTTTCTCGGTCCTAGCACTGATTACGTGGAATTCCACACCTCCACAGCTTTCTCGGTCCTAGCATTGATTACGTGGAATTCCACACCTCCACAGCTTTCTCGGTCCTAGCACTGATTACGTGGAATTCCACACCTCCACAGCTTTCTCGGTCCTAGCACTGATTACGTGGAATTCCACACCTCCCCAACGTTCTCAATCCTAGCACTGCTTACATGGAATTCCATTCCTCATTTCTTCTTTCCACTTTCTCAAGATTCAGGAGGCTATTAAAAATGCACCAGTGTGGTGAAGCCTCCTACAAGCACGTGTGGCTTTAGTCTCTTAGTTATTATAATTCTTACATGATTTATCTCCTATTAAATGCTTGTAACAGCCTGTAAAGGAGAAGGAAAGAAAGTGTTTATGTATCCTGTGTTTCTGTCTAATGGTTTGTTATGTCAAAGTACTCCTAAAACCATATCCTGTCACATAAACACACATTCATTGTTATTGTTTATGTAACAAGGTCATGGCTGAAAAGAGCCTCATGGCCCAGTTCAGTTACTAAAACATATATAAAAAATGATGTCAGCATACTTCATATTTCATCACTTAGTTAGTGCAATAGCTATCAGACAGATGTTATTCTCTGTCACCACTAACACCAATGTAGGTGAACATTCTGTCAGAACACTGCATGCTGCCATCAGAAAAGAGAATAAATGCTAAATCAATTGACTTCCACACCTATATGGCATAGATGTACTATGAAGTAGTATTAGAACATTATTTATTCAAAATAGGGAGCTTTGCAGTTGTCACACCTGTGCTCCGCACCATGACGTTGCCATAGATTAATGTACTGTATGAAGTCAAAATGTGCTAGGGCAATACTCTGTCATATGTCTCAAAGGTGGCAAAGTACTATATCCTACTATCTGTAACCAACTACACAGTACCATTAAGGAATAGCAAAGCTGTCACCCAGGTACTTGTCCCCTCATTAGTGGCACTACCTCTTCATTAGTTTCCTTGTTATACATCAGATCAGTGCCCCACTACTGCACAGTACCATCAGGGAGTAGCATAGCTGTCACACAGATGCCTGCCCTTTATCAATGGCACTAGCCCATTGTCAGTTTCATTGACATGCATTAGACATTGCCTCATCACACTACCATCAGACAGTATCACAGATGTTACCCACATACTGTGCTCCTCATCAGTAGCACTGGTGCTTAATCAGTTTCCTTCTTATACATCAGATCAGTGCCCTACTACCATACAGTACCGTCAGGGAGTAGCATAGCTGTCACACAGATGCTTGGCCCCCTCATCAACAGTTTCAATGCCATGCATAAGTTCAGTGCCCCATTGCAGTACCATCAGGAAGTATCACAGCTGTTAAAGGATACTTGCCTCCTCACCAGTGTTATTGCCTTAAGTCAGAATGGTGTCACACCATTGTACTTTGTGATTATGGAGTAGCAGTGACATTACCTAGATGCTTTCTTCTCATATTAGTCTCATTGTGGTAGGGCAATATTAGAACAGGACAACACCTGGTACCATCTGAGAGTCATGCAGCAATCATACAGATGCCATGGCTCTTACAGCAGACACTGGCAATGGTCTAGCAGTATAAGAGTTCATGGTACACATATAAGCATAGTGATGGAAGATTTATATTCTGTTAAATTCCCCTTAGTGATGCATTTAGCTGTGAAACACCTTATCTTCCTTTTACCATGCCTTATCCCTTTCTTAGTCTGTTGCAGACACCTGTGAATCCATTTGATCTGCATTGTACCACTGTTTCAGACAATACATTCTGGAGCCAAGTCTCCCTTTCTCTGCAGTAGCATTTCTTCACATTGACAGTCTGTCTCCCACCCAACACACAAGCACACACACAAGCACAGACACACACACACACACACACACACACACACACACACACACACACACACACACACACACACACACACACACATACATCAAAGTTCACAGTCCTGCTCTATCTTACATTAAATAGCAGTTTTCCCCTTCACACCATCACATATCTCTGGTCATGGCCCGTCCATTTATGAAATCATGAAATAGCAGTTATACAGGAACACCACCACCTAAATAATGATACTGATATTAGTCAGTAGGTTGATAGACCATTTCTTGCTTCCATCAAAACATTGCACAGATGTCAAGTCTGATGCCTTGTACTTAATCTGCGTCACTTCCATAAGACATTGAAGAGCAGTCACAGACACCTGCATGTCAACAACAGGAAGTAGAATAGCCATCACTCAACTACTCTGCCCTTCATGCTTATCATTGCTTTTGGTTGTAAGTGATTTTGAAAAGTAGTCAAAATAAGTAATCAAAATACTATCTCAGGAAAATGATGAGGCTGCAGAATCATTCAACATAACTGTAAATGTCTCATAAAATAATACAAGCACAACAGCAACCTAGTCAAAAATGTATTTCTGGAGGTATTTTAATAGCTTTCAGTTCATCCACATTTAAAAAAATTTGTGTTTGCACCAAACAAACTTTGTTGTAAAACAAATATTTCTATCAGACTGTTATTTTTGGGCTTTACACAATCCAGACCTGTAAAGAATGTAGATACATTACTATGAATATACTAGGAACTCAAACCCATCATCTGTTTTATTTAATTCGTTTCAGTGGCGCAACATGTAGCACATTCACTTTGGGTGCAGAAGGCTGTGGGTTCTATTTTCACACCAGGTAGATTGATAACTGATACTGCAGTGCAACGGGGGCGGGGCAAATGCTGCACTTCTGAGTGTGTCATCTTGTGGATGAGATGTTAAACCAGTGCCCATCTGCTTGAATTTGTGGTAGCTCAGGTGGATGTAAAAGATCCCAAGGCACCTATTGAAAAGAGTAGGGGTGCTTTATTTATATACAAAAAAACCTCTTAATTACAACATATTTACAAATGCTTACAAATGTACAAATGTGTAGATATATAAATCTATTTATACGTATTTATAATTTCCTTAACAATTATACTAAATTTTCATCCCTATTAGACCCCAACTCCTTTTTCAATAACTACCATCTGATTTTACTTACTATTGTTGCTAAAATACATTTATCATTAAACATATTTCCATTTATTCTTTCATTACATATAACTCATATGACATAAAATAACATTTGAACTATTCCTTTAGCATATTCTTTGCTTCTGTTTTTATAATATCCATATGTAATCATCGACATTTTTATTTTATATCTTCAAAAATATCTTTAAATAGTCTTCCCCATAACTTTTTTACCCTTTTAAATTTCAAAAACACATGTTGTGTAGTTTCTTCTTCTTGACAATGTAAACATATTATGACATTGTTTTCATGTGGTACATTTCACTGGCAATTTATCTTTACCAGTTTACAAAAAAATGGGCATTTTACTTTCTGATTACACCATTTGCTTCTTATTTTTATAGCTTTAATTTTTTCATCTGTTAGATTTTCCTATGAGTCTACATAGTTATGTTTTAGCATTACACTCTTCTACCATACTTTTCTAAGTTTTTCTATATAATCATTTTTTTTATTTTCCACAAAAAATAATTTTTCTTGGTAAAATTTTAATTCTTCATTTGTACACTCTTTTTTTCATTTACACTATTTACCATACCTCAGAATTGATCATACTTATATTTATACAATTTTACTACTAATCTCTCATCTTTTTCATTTATACACTTTGTACAAATTTAATGATGCAGCATATACCACTGGGTTAATTAACTCTAAACATTCTTCTTCTTTATTTATGTACAAAACTCTTCATTTTACTAGGTTTAATCTGGAACCCCATATAAATGAGAAAAACAATATCTACAATTATTCCCTTTCAAATACTTTTAGCAACATAAAATGCACTAAAATGATTTTTAAGACTATGATATATTTTATATAGTTTTTAGACAGTGGTTTGTCTTGAATGTGTCAATGGTTTTTGTATTAATGGGCTCAGAGTTGGTTTTATTTGTTTAATAGTATGGGAAATTGTGTAATGAACCATGTGATTTATTGGGAGTGGTATTTAAGGATGGTGTATTCCTTGCTGTACTAATTCTGATGAAGCACTAGTTACGAAAGTGCTTAATCCATGTACGTGCCATTAAACTTATTTGGATTATCTTTGCCTACGCCTGTCCTTTTGGATTTACCTGCTGTTTTGTGGAATATGTATAAAAATACACTTGCTAAGTATACTATTTTTCCCATCAGTGCTGAATTTGTCAAATAAGCCTTTTTTTGGAATAATAATTTATATGTTCTTCAGAAAAGACAGCTTTGTTTTATTTCTTTTATTTTTTTCAGTTGAATTCTACTTATATCTTTATTCCCAAATGTTATACCTAACACAGAAATTTAATTCATTGCAAAATATATATGTCTCTATCTTTACTACATCACCAAAATCTTTACTTTTATCTTTATTTAAAGCCATCCTTATCACCTCTAGACACTCATTTGTGCAAATTATTAGTTCTTTTATCCAAATTTTGATTTTTGCAATTATTATAATGTCATCTACATGCATTAACAGAACTGGAATTCTTAACTCTTCAAGTGTTATACCCCCTGCCTCCTTCATTTTGCAATTTATTTAACATAATGTCATATTCATAACTAATGTAAATAGTATACAATTCACTGGAGATTCCTGTCTTACACCACTCTTCATATGTACCTCTTGGCTTAACCAGCCATTTACAAGTATTTTTACTGTGTTATTACTATACACTTACATATATAACTTCCTAACTTTCTCACTTATATTCTTTCATTATTACCCATAAGATTTCAAGTCCAGTAGTATCAAATGCCTTATTAAGGTCAACATGGGGGAAGGTTGGCATAATGGTAAAGGTGTTTGCCTTACAAACACAAAACACAGGGTTTGATTCTCACATGGGATAATTGGCTAGGCTTAAAATGGCCCACAAGGATACTTAGCCTAGTACTAACATATGAACCTATCATGATTTTCACTTCTTTTTTCTAGTCATAATATCATACACAGTTTCTCTATCATTAGTAATCCATGACAACCCTTTGCTTTTTGCTATATATATATATATATATATATATATATATATATATATATATATACTGTCTTCCATGATATTTTCCATTTTTGTTTCAAATCTCTTATGTATTAGTTTCATAAAGATTTTATAATCATTATTATTCAATACTATCAGTCTCCAGTTTTTTTAATTGTCTTCTGTTTTCCTTCACCATATGAATTTAAGTACTGTACTACATAATTGTTTATGCATAAAACCTTTATTCAACCATTCATTCATTCAAAATCTGTCAGTAGGCTTTTTTTTTTGCCAGTTCCCTAAATTTGTATGCATTTCATACCCTATTCCATCTGGTCCCACAGTTCAGTCTACATTGACTTGGCCTAAAACTTTATTTAGCTCTTTTAAAGAAATCTCCATTTCCAACTCTTTATTCTCTTTTTCTGTTAACCTTTTTAGTTTACACAATAAACAGAACATGCTAGAGGGATAGATTCCTGTCCCAGAGACTTCCCATACTCTGGAACAAACTACCTATCTATATCAAACAAAGCTCCTCATTAGCACTCTTCAAGAAAAATCTTGATGATTGGATGGGAGATAGGAAATTCACCCCGGGGATCACTTCTGTGGCTCTGCTCGACAGTGGCACAGGAAAATAATTTTCTTGGGTGGCGAAAGACAGGGTACATTTGGCTAGGCTTATATAGGACCTAAGGCCAATAACCTAGTACCTACCTATGAACCTATGAACCTATGAACATGTTTTTTTCACTACCTTCTCTTTTTCTCTAAACATTTCTTGTACATATTGTACTATAGTACTCATAATAGTTTCCTGAGTTCTTGCTATTTCTCCTTTTGTATATTTGTTTATTTTGTTACACTACCTGCTTCCTTTAATAATCTGCTTAAACAACTTATTAATTATTGTCTTTTTCACTGTAAAAATATATATTTGCTTATATAACCATTATTGTATTTTTCTTGATTTTTTTCATAGAATTCTTCTTTGTCAAAGTAGTTTTGACCGTTATGTTCTAAATCTTCCAATGCTTCATTATATTTTCTTTCATATTTTTCTTTCTCTATTTTTTTCACATCATATTGCCACTGTAAAAAAAATATATTTTCCTTAAATATCATCCACCATTCAGACCATTTTTTATAAAATGCTCTCATAGTAATATGATCTTTCCATAGCTATATTGCTAGACTGTTTCCTTCATTCCATACTTTCTCATATATCCTTTATATTAATTTTGACTATTTTTATGTATTCCTTGTTTTCCTTTATCTCTTGTCATATTGCCAGATGATCTGAAAATCCAATTTCAACTACCCCCTTCTCCTTTAACTAAACCTTCTGATACTATAAAATAATCTATTTTAGTTCTATACATACCCCCTTTTCAAATCCATGAACTTTTGCCGCAAAGCTTTAACTTACCAAATCTCACATCTTTTGACATTTTTATTATATCATTTCATTTCTTTTTACTCTTGCTTTTTAAACTCTCCTGTTATTATAATATTCATAGTTATCACTGCATAGCCTAAACTCTGATGAAATGTTTCCCCTTTCTTTACAATTTGCATAAGTGTATAATGTTAGAATTCTATACACTTGCCCCAGGATTCACTAATCCTCCATGTAAGACTAAATAAGTCTTACACGGAAACTGCAGCCTAAGAGTAAGACGTCAGCGCACCATGCATATTTATGAGGGTACATTGACTCAACTCTAAGGCTAACACGGAGCGTGCACAAGTGCAGGGGGTGTGTCGGACTGCCGAGCAGTCCAAAAATCCATGCCCCTGCAAGTCCCTTAGTCGGCAAATGTCAACTGACATAAGCGAGTCCGCTCAAATGTGTACATACCCAACACTACACTCCCCCACATTCTAAACCCTTGTACAATTAGAAAATGTAAAACTTTTATATTTTTTTTATTATTCCCAATATAGCTGCCCGTATTTGCATGTGTTTGCATGGGTTTGCCCATTGCTTAGCTACAGTCAGCAGTTTAGACATCGAAGAGGATAATAAGAAACTTATATGCAAATTAAGCCACATAGCAATAGTGTAGTGGTAGAGCCTTTGCACAAAGAGGAAGCATTCCTGGTTTGAGTCCCACCACTCCCCTTTCTATTTTCTGTAGGAAATCTGTATATAAAAATAATTCCTGACATTTATCTTTTAAATTTTAGTAAAAAGCATTGAAATGGCCTATGTAGTAGTGAACGATATTTTATATATATATAAGAAGGTGAAATGGTCATGCATACTGATGAATGCATAAGTAACATATCTTAAGTAATGTGAAGCACTGCTAAGCAAAGTTTACCAGTATTAAGCACATTTAAATATAATTGCTCATAGCTTAGCACTGCTTTAACTAGCACAATGGCTTTGCACGGAGTTACGCATCACGCCAACTAGCACAAACAAAACATGTTTGTGCGTAGCTGCGCAACGTCGGAAAACATTGGGCAACGTCGAGTAACACTGGGCAACGTCAAGCAACATCGAGCAACATTGGGCAAAGTTGAGAAAAGTCGGCTAAGCACAGCCACACCTTCTAGCCGGTCTTGCCAGTAGTAAAATAAAAAGCAATGACAGGCCTCGAACCCGGGATACTGTGCACCATAATCACAGTACTGAACCACTAAGCCATGATAGTTTTGATATGCATGCACTGTCAACACACACATACATATTAATGAAAGTTTACCCAGTGCTAAGCAGGTGTGCTTTCAGCTAAGATTTTTCAAAACTGGCCAATCACAAATAAGTGCGGGAAATGAGGCATATTTAAGCCCCATAGGCGGGAATACTTGCCATAACTGGTTGTAGCTCCCATCTGCAGGCAGCATGGCTGGTGTTGGAGAGGGCTCTCGATTTTGAGCGCAACGGTGGGGCATTCAGGAGTCAAAAGTAATGGTTTGGCTCCTCGTCCATAATCATGATGACAGACTCCTGCGGAGCCAGTTCCAGGGCACTGAATACAAAGCGGAAGCCTGGAACCATCTAGCACATGATCTCACCAGTGCCACAGGTGTCCCTCAGACTGGTGAGCAGGTCAGACACCAGTACTCAGACCTGAAGAGATGCAAGGAGGGATGGAAAATACCCCACTACTGAGTAGGTAGCCAGGGAATGAAGTATGTAAGAATTTCTATTGTAGTCTATATTATGGATAGGTATATGTCTCAATATCACTTCATTTACTTCACAGCTGCAGGTGTTCATGCTGCGAATCAGCAAGCCTATGCAGATAGGCTGCTAAGGCTGTGCCACCAGGCAGGTTAGTAATTATTCTGCATGTATTGTTATATAAAATAAGTGAGAGAGCCTGAAAAAAAGTGTTGTAGCCCAATAATAAAGGTATAATAAGTCTTGAATAACTTCTCTGCATGTACTGTTATATAAAATAAGTAAGAAAGCCTGAAAAAGAGTGTTGTAAGCCATTAATAAAGGTATAATACATCTTGAATAAGTCTTCTGCATGCACTGTAATATCAAATAAATGAGAGAGCCTCTAGAAAAGTGTGTAATGTAATTAATAAAGGTATAATTCCTGGAGTGTGTCCGTGTCACTTTCTTCGATATGTTGTTGTACTCTTGCATTATAGAAATAGTACTGTTGTATTAAGCGCTGTCAACCCACACTTGGGTAGGCCCATATAAAGTGGATCAAGGGAGTTCCCATAGCTGTTAAGCATATATACAGTCCTCAGCTGTTGGTTCATGGCTGGCATGTATAGGTTAATCTGGCACATGAGTAGCTTGTTACTGTGTTCCCCAGAAATGTCAGTGTGCTGCTAGAAATGTAGGGGGCTGTTAAAATATAACTGATAATGTCACCTGAACACATCCAGATATGTAGATATATAAATATAAATAAAATATATAAATACGTAGCAGTAACATCTGCATCCTGGACAGTTTGTATGTCAGATACAGGTCAGGTATATAAAGATCTAGCAAAACCCATTTTACAATTTAACGGACATTGCCTAGTGTAATAATACATGTAGGGGATATATACCTGCAGTCAATAGGAATGTAGTGTAAACTATAAGTACATATAAGTTGTTAATGGAGGTATCTTTTTACACCCTACTGTATGTGCATAAACAATGCAATTCCACACCTCAGTGGTATGTCTAATCTCAAAACATTTGTTGGGACATATGTCCTATTGGTTTATAAATATCTGCATTTACTTTGATGCATGTGCCCTGTTCAAATACCACAATCTTGGTGGCCTGTTGCCACCAATCAATCCTGCATGCTGTTGAAATGTCCACTGTTGTTCTATATATGCATGTGTTATGCTTGCTGTTCAACTGTTGGAAATCTGGTGTGTTGGGTTAATGGGAATACTACTGCATGCTGTTACAACTAATTTGGAATGCTGTTGGCTGTTACCAACCCATATTGTCATTAAATCCTCCTAAACATAGAACGTATAGGAAGGCCGGTCCCAGCGGACCCACCTGTCCCACCTCAGCTGGTGATTGCACCTGGCACCAGCAGGTCTGGTGCCCAGCCCGGGACCTCCTCCTCCGTTGGCCCTGTGCCACCTTCAGGTGGAAACGCTGCAGGGGATGGGGCTCGTCCCCCTGTGCAAGCATGGCCAGAAGAGGGCCACCTATCACCCTCCAAACGGTCCGGGCTGTGGTGCGTAGGGAGATCGAGCGTTCATTCGCTGATCCTCTATGCCAGCTTGAGGCACGAGTGGCGTGACTCACGGGTGAGCCTGCCCCTACTATGCAGCCCCCAGCACAGCCACCCTCTGGGCTGTGAAGGTGCAGTGGTGACTGCCCATGGTTGGGGATCTCAGTTCCACTGTTGCCATCTGTGGGCTCATGGGCTTGCGATTTCCAAACATCATTCCCCATCAGTGGTGTTCACCCACCACATGTGTCATATTCCGCCCCTGTATGTGTCTTGTCTTGTCTGTTTACCTCCCCAACCTACCTCCCCAAATATACCTACTTCCCCTACCCCACATTCCACTCTCACCTGAAAAAAAAAAGGCAATCTGCTCCCAAAAAAAATTACGCTCCATACATAGCTTCCCATTTTGCACACATGTCCGCTGGACACATAAACTGATATTTAATTGGCAGTACAGCATACTTTGTTGTCCTCACCCCTCTCTCAGGGGTGGAAGGTTTCAAATTTCCCTCCAAATTTCTTGAATATGCACAGCTGTTGCTGTTAAAGAAATGGGCAGCTATGGACCTTCCCTACACCCATCCTGCACATCCTGAGCTGTTTTCCCTACTGTCTTTCCCTCTTTGTGCCCCTTTTTCACCACTTTCCTATCTCCCCATTTTCTTTTCTTTCAAAGAAATGAGCACGGGGGTTAGCGGGAGTAAGCACTTTTAAGCAGTAGTTAGTGGGTTTGTGCGAGTGTGCGCTTGTGTGCGCTTAGCTAAGCATTGCTAAGCTTCATGCAAACCCACGCAAACCCGCTTACAACTGCTTAAAAGTGCCTTAGTCACCCTGCATGTGAGGGCCCTTGTTCTGCTCAGCAGCAAAATAAAACACCTCTCTTAGTCTCGAACCCCATACCTTGGACACACTAGACTGCATGAAGCACCACTAAGCCACAGTAAATATACAGCAGGTTGTTGCTGAAATAGATATATCATGCATCAGAATGAGTGAATGTAAAGGAAAGATAGGAATGCCATAACACAAAACCTGTTCTGTGGAACTTTACTAGCAGTTGTTGTGGAATTGCATTACATGACTGTGATAAGAGAACCAGCCATTCTAGCAGTAAATAATGTTACAGCAGCACTTTACAACCCCCACACAGTATCATATCAGGACAATCCCCACCCAAATGTACAATATACCTGTGTGTTAAGGGTCCACCAAGGATGTAGGTAGGCATACTCAGTATTGGAATTGTCCAGTTTTCTTGAGCATCCTATGCTAATGTCAACAATGAAAAAGCACAAACTGTGCAGAAGTGAATACATTAATATTCACAGTACAGCAGTTCACAAACAGTTCATGTGCCAAATGAATACATCTCAATAACTACTTATGTATGGCAGTTAAATGTATAAGTAGAAAAGAAACTACATACTCCCATGTATCTTGTGTTAGCATTTGTAGGGGTGAGTACAATTCTACACTGACAACTGTGTACTGGAGGTGGCAAAATTCATGTCTGAGTACAACATTCAAATCACTGACTACACCCCTAGCTTCAAATATAAGAAGTATGCCAACCTTCTGACTTAAACAACAGTGTCCACAGCAAACAAGCATGGTCCCCACTTTGGAAAGCTGAAAGGGCTACGCCTACCTGACTTAGCAATTTATAGCATTGGGTTGCTATGACAATGAGTACTGCAATTACCACACAGCAGGCTGCATGCAATTACCAAATGGTGGCCACCAATTGGTGCAGAGGTCATCACATGCACATGTGCAGATACCTATAAAAGCAGGCTGTACTTGCTGTCCACACATGCAATCATTCCATTGCAGCTCTTGAGAGAGAGAGAGAGACAGACAGACAGACAGACACTGACATCAACATCAACATCAACAGAAAATAAATAAATAAATAAATAAATAAATAAATAAATAAAAGGAACTGTAAACTACAAACACACATACAAAGGAAAGGTATGTAACAGATATGTATTTACTGGCATGTAGTAGATGTTTTTGAAGAGTACGCTACATACTTTGAATCATCCATATGTGGCAGCAGTACGTATCTATGCACAGATGCCCTGCATAACTACTGCCATGGACAATTCAGTGCGTAGCTGTGTGCAGTGGGACATAACTGTGACATATGTAGCTCAGCATTAAATGTCAAACATCTGATCCATGTTATTTGTGTTCTGTACAGTAGTGTGTACAATGGCTGTTTGGGGGAGTAGTGCATACAACTATATAAACATGGATGTGACAGAGTAACAAATGCATGATAGTCATATTAACATGTAGCTTAGCATTGGCAACTGCTGTACCAGGCTAGTATGCTAATCTAGCATTTGCAACTATATATACACCGTCTAATATTACTGTGTGCTCACATGTGACACCTGTTCATGTTGCCGCAAGGCCCAACAGGTCAGCCGTGAGGTCCACGGACTTACAACAGTGTGGACCTTGTGTGTGTATGGCACACATATGAAGAGATATTTCTGTGTCAGATATAATAGCATCTGTACATGTGCATAGAGCAAGGGACATACTGCAACTGTTTGTGAAGGGTGAACATATATATGTTGGTGAAGGTTGATATGTGCATATTTCTATGTAGGTTGTAGTGTGTGGCAAACAAGACAGCATACAGTGCTGGTATATGACATGTGGTGGTTAAATGCTGTGGGTATGATTTGTCAGGTTTGCAGTGTTGCAGCCAGTGTGGCCTGCTAAAGTTACATGGTCTGAGAACACCTTCAATGCATTCCGCACAAGACTGTGCAATATTATTACATAACTGTATACCTCACAACCTTCGCATTATTGATATTCCCACCATGAAAGGTGGACTGTATATGTGCCTATATGTATATCTATATGTACACCAATGGATGTTTATATGTATGTGTGTGTATACATATACATATATATATATATATATATATATATATATATATATATATATATATATATATATATGTATAGAGAGAGAGAGAGAGAGACAGGGTCATATTTACTGTGACATATGCCTGGTGACAAAGCCATGGACTCAAGCTCAATGTTGAGAATACATTGGCATCCCTTCTGGTAAAAACTCTGTACCCATGAACTACCACATAGGTGGTAGTCTACTTAACACTGAAAGTGTGATAAGAGACCATGGGACACAAGTGGACAGTAGTCTCCCCTTTGATAATCACAGTGCCACACTAGTCATGTAATCTGTTTACGTGGCACACCTCATCACAAAAGGTGTGTCATCCAGGGAAATATAGGTCAGTGTTCCCCTCTACTCATCATTCATAAAACCCATTATAGAGTACAATGCCCCATTTGGTATGAACCTCACAAGATATCTACAGCAACTGGAAAGGCCACAGACATACCTCACAAAGAGTATTACCAGCCTCAAACAGATGCCCTATGCAGACCATCTCACAAAACCACAGCTAGAGTGTGTCGCATACCGCCTACCCAGAGGTGACCTCTGCCTAACATACAAAGCTATGTCAAACCCAGAGCTGCTGGACATGCTCCACGTAAACAGATCACAATCCCTATGAGCTACATGCTCTAGGGACCTAAACCTTGTCACCTCAATAAATAGAACATGCTGAAGGGATAGATTCCTATCTCAGATACATACCATACTCTGGAACAAACTACTGCTGGTGAATCCAAATCCTGTATGAACTGTAGTACTACCTGAAGCTGTAGGCCTAAACAGAACAGTATGGTGTATGCCCACATTGCTTGGAACCACTGTTTGGTGTGTTCCCTGTAGTCCTCACAGATTACATACCTCAGGCATAAAGTTTTGTAAGTACTGACACACAGTACTGTATGGTACACAGGTAAAGCTCATCTGGGTTGCCATACCTTTGTGTCTTGTATGTATGTCTGATGTGTGTGTGGGTATGCCTGTAACATGCCCTCGGTCATATGTGTGTTACAGGATATAAGTGCGTATCTAGCAACATGTATAGTCTAGTACAGCAGAATGCCACCTATATTCACGAATGTGCACATATGTTTGGCAGGGGTTTGCCATCAACAACTTGCGTGGTATACTGGTAATACTGTAACTGGACTTTACAATCATTGCAATGGATGACATATTTCTTTATGCATTAGCTTGATATATACCTCCTGTAGCTAGGTGGTGCATTGTGTTGCATACAGTGTGCCATGTACTGTTGTATAGTCTTACATACTGGTTTCTCTTTGTTGCTGTGCAGAACATGGTTTGATATATAGAGCATGCCAGGCACTGTCAGGCAGTATTGGGTTGAGCTCTGATATGTGATACAGAAAGTGTGTATCCTCTGACAGCCAATAGGTTGCTATATATGGCAGTTCAGTGATATCTGTACTTTAGAATGTTAGGTGTGCCACATGACTTGCTCACACATATTGTTTCATTGTCTTCCAGGGTCATGGCCCACCATTGCAACCCTACCTATAGCCTAGCTAAGGATGAACAAATAACAACCAGCCTGGTTCAGCACTACACCTTGCTGTTCTCAAGAACCAGCCAGGTCCAGCATGAGCGGACTGCACTGTGGCAAGATGTTGTCCGTAGGGTAAATGACATAGGCATGCATAACCAGACATATGAGCAGGTACACCATCACTGCAATGATTTACTTAGACATGTCTGTCAGCGTGTGTCTGATGTCCGTAGACAACAGCTTGCCACAGGTGGTGGGGTAGCCATTCATCCCCCCCTCACCAGAGCTGCTCCTGAGCCTGGTGGCTCCTGGCCAACAAGAACAACAGCACACATGTATCATTATGGAGGCCGGAGCCACCCAGCAAGTTGACATGGAGCATGCAGGTAACATGGCATATCTGTAGACTACTGTTACCTCTATTGGTAGATAATGCATATGTGAGATGTGTACTGTGTAGTTAGAGGATGTGGAGCCTGGTGTTGTGCAATACTGATAATTTGGAACATAATCTGTAGCCTGTGCCTGTCAACCATTGTAATACTGTAAGATTGCAAACCCACAGTAGCAATGCCACGGTTGTTGCCACTGACAAACTGTCTCATATCCTTGTAGGTCCCTCTGGTGTGACAGCCAGGCAGCAGACCCATGCTGGTGAGTGTGTTCTACATTTAATATTGCAAATTAAATGTGCATGTCATAGGTGAGGTGTAGGTCATGTACACATGTTACACACCTACGCATAATGCATGCTGTGCATGTTTGCTGTGAGACTATGCATATCTCAGTAACGTGAGTAGCTGCCTCAAACACATGCAATACACAGAGCATCCCACACAATTGTGGCTACACTGTAGCAGACATTGGATAGGCAGAGTCGATACACATGCACACAACATACACAACTTTGTCATACGCAGTACACGTTAATATGCTACACATGGCATATTCAGACACCTGCTGTAAAGTCACACTCCAGTATCCCAAATGTCATCCACACAGCACACATAATATACCTGAGGGGTAGAGGCCTATCATGGAGTGGTGCGACACTCTTCAACACATAACACATTCATGTTAGGCAATGCTCCCTATTGGCCACCTTACAAACCCATGTAACAACTGGCTGTGAAATGGTGAATGTAGCCATGGTACTGCAGTTCAGGTACAGCATGCTAGGTGCTGGTCTGGCACACATTAGTAGCCTTGAGTGACCACATGATGCTGCATGATGATGGCTTATGGTACTACACCCCATCCAGTTACAGTAACCACAGTACTACACATAGCATTCATTGCTATACACCTCAATGTTGTGTGTGTGCAAACATATGCACCTATACACAATATGCATAGCAATCACCATTTGTACAAAGTGACACATATATGTCTTGTAATGCTATTGAGTGTATAGTGATGTTTAATGTTGCAGTTGTGTTGTAGCATGCCATGTCATGGCTGGCACTGGCATGTCCACAATATGTTCTACACTCACCATAACCACTGTACAATGGCTATGTTGAGCAATGGTATTCCATCAGGTATACATGCACCACTCATCCTGTGTGTATACATAGCATGCATGTGCTAAACCTGTGCCCACAATTATCTGCTAAAGACATAGACACTCTAATCAGAAATGGATATCTATGTGACACACAGATACACATCCAGCCATGGTATGTATACCTGTGAGTGATGGTGCACAGGACATTGCAGAGCTTTTAATACTTGCACAGCAATGTTGTGTCCATGTACACATTGCGTTCCAGGGTGAGGCCAATCACTGAACAGCAACACACATGCACCAAAGCCATGTATACTGTTATTAGCAAGGACTGTCTACACTCGCACTGCATGCTGTTGAGCAACACACATCCTGCATGCTGACACATGTGATATGGCTGTTTGGCTTGTGATACTGTACCCCACCATCAACCGCTATTGAGTATGTTCTGGATTGCTGGTGGTGTGTGTGTGTGTGTGTGTGTGTGTGTGTGTGTGTGTGTGTGTGTGTGTCTGCTTTAGTGAGAAGTGTATTTGTGTGCATGTGTGCATGTGTTCATGTGTTCATGTGTGCATGTGTTCATGTGTTCATGTGTGCATGTGTTCATGTGTTCATGTGTGCATGTGTTCCGACATCATGTACAGGTCGTAAAGTGTGCTTCCTGTCTTCCTGTCACAGGTGCTGAGGTTGGGCTGGTTCACAGCAGCAGGGAACCCGATGTCACTGAGCCAAATAGTGATAATGAGGATAGGTGTGTTGAGGCACAGGCATATTTTCCAGGGTCTGTCGTTGGGCCACCAATCCACAGTACACAAGTGTCCACCCCATCCATGCACACAGTCATACTGCCAATACATCCATCACCAATGCACTTAGCTGAGGGACAGTCTACAGTCGGCATTGGCCAGGGCAGTGTGGTATCTATGGCACATGCATCCCGACACAGCAGCCATACACAGACGTCGGGAATGGTACCACATAGGCAGATGTCCAGGGGTTCTCGTCGGAGCACTGCTGCTCATCATGCCACTGGCAGACGTGCCACAGGCCTTACAACCTCACACATGTTCCAGGCTGTCATGGAGGCACAGGCACATATGGAACGGTACACCAGACAGGGACTAAGGGCACAGAGGGCACATAACATTGCTGTAATTGACAGTATCCGTGACCTAGCAGGTGCCATCTGTAATTACACTGAGGTCACTGATAGACGTTGGGATGAGACATTAGATGTCCTCCGCAATGTCATGTCCATGTGTCAGGACAGTGTGGGACGGTTGAGACGTCGATGTGGATGTATGCCAGCAACATCAGCAGCTGGCAGTCGCTGTGGACATCCCTCAAGTCAAGTCGCAGCCGCTCCTGTAGTGCCAGTACCAGCCCCAACAATGTTGGGGGTGGGCTGTCCATAGACTGTCCTAGAAGACCACATGCACATGACTCTGGACAGTCCCAGCAGGGACCTGGGTCCAGTGTACATCTGTCTACCTCTGAGGATAGTACTCAGTCTGGCTTAGTACCTGATGCTGTCAGTAGCACCCCTGGCAGGCACAGGTACCGTATCCGTGGCCAGAGATGGTGATCTGTAAAGCTTGGAAGGTACAGTCTGTGGCTGCCCCACAAATCCACATATATGGCAGTCACATGGTGGAACTGTGTGCATGCAGACACACACACACATAAACCAGACACCTAGGGCTGACACATACCCGCACACATTATATCAACATTGGCCCATAGCAGTACTCTTGGCCCTCACACACACACACACACACACACACACACACACACACACACACACACACACACACACACACACTCACATACATGTCGGTTGTATGGCTCAATGTAGGCCTCTGGCAAACCAACAACACACCCTGTGCATATGATGAAACCTGTGCCACCTCCTGTCATCTGTTACATTGATGCAGGAACAGGCTACCATGGTGCTGATGCACAGGGTGACTTTATAGCAGTATAGCAATGTTAGCATGTTGTCAGCAGTAAAGTGTAATGATATCCTTGAAGGTGTAGCTGAGCAGGCATGATGCATTAAAACTATGATTGTCAATGTAGTATTTTTTACACCAGTGTTAGTTCCAATAGTGTATTGTCCACCCATGTGCCACTTGGCTGATGTGTGTAGTATTGGCAGCATGTGTTAGAGAGTGGACAGGATGTGTGTAGCACACATTTGCAGGTGTAAATTTGTGAACATGGTGGAGGTGCACTGTCTGCATGTATGTGCATAGTGGACACATGGGCAGGGTGACATGCCCTGTATTACACAATAACACTCCATAGTTTCTATTGGTGGCCATTATGCATTGTACTACACACATTTTGGAACTTGAGTACACATGTATATGACATGGTTTGACACTGCTGTGGGTGATACTGTTACTATCTGTCATTGGTTTGCATTCTGGTAGTATACATAACCTCAACAGCCTGACCATAAACAATCATTAGATGATGTCTTGACAACTGACACACAGATGTAGGACACACAGTAACATTTGGATCCTTCAGGTACTATACTATGCCAGTAACCAGTGGTATTCACCTGCACCCATTCCTGACACCACTCCTGTTGGCATATAGCTCTCTTAGGTACAAGCAATCACAGTAGGGCTATATCCGTCCATGTCTGGAAATGCATACTGTGGCCTATAATGCATTCTCCAGATGACACACACACATCCTCCACAAGGGTATCATACAGACAGATACCTGTTGTCAAACCCATGCTGTAAAGCTATAACCCAACTAAAGCATAGTCATCCACCTTTACAAAACATAGTATCCCCACAGTACCACATATGTAGTAGCCACCAACATGTTGAACAGGTACCAATGTGTACATGCAGCCAAGAGTTACGTCATCTCTCCTTTGGTAATCACATTTCCAAAGGTATTTTGAAATCCCTCAGTGGATCACATGAGGAGTAAGCGGTCTACATGCATATCCACAAAGGTTGTTGTACACCTATAATGAATAGCCATCACTGACAGACTTTGCTGCGTTTGAACAGGTCTGAAATATACCTCAGCCATAAACCCTCACTCACACTATTCAATAGAAACTGTAATGAGTGTGTGTGACATGGATGACCTAGGCCAGGGATCACTGCAGTGGCTGGGCTTGTCACAAGCATACAGATGTGACCTAAGGTCTGGAAAGCGCACTCTGGCAAAGATGACAGGTGTGTTCATGGAGAAAGCAGGGTTCCCATCTATGAAATAATTGAGGTCACATGTATGTATATGTATTTGCCACACAGCTACCTGACATGTGCAATGCACATACTGTTGTCATACTGATATGTCATACAGTAGTAAAAGCAAAACCCAAAACACATTGACCAACAGTGTCACACACACACCAAGTGCAGGATTCAAACCCGTACCTAATTACTGTATGATAATTGAGCAGTACACATTAACACGATGTGCTATGCATATTACTGGAAGTTTTCCTTTCCACAGGTATATTTGTAGGATGGTGACATCATCAGACTTGACACAGGTAAGTATACCACTTTTAAGGTGTTTTAGTAGTCCCCAAAAAGGTTGCTCCTCTCCAAGGAAATCACACACAAACACAGCTTTCAAGTACAGGATTCAAACCCCTACCTAACTACTTTATGATACTAGAGGAGTACACATTAACATGACACGCTATACACATCACTGGGAGTTGTTTTTTTCCACAGGTATATTTGTAGGATGGTGACATCATCAGACTTGACAAAGATAAGTATACCACTTTTAAGGTGTTTTAGTAGTCCCCAAAAAAGTTGCCCCTCTCCCAGGAGATCATACACAAACACAGTTTTCAAGTACAGGATTCAAACCCCTACCTAGCTACTTTATGATACTAGAGGAGTACACATTAACATGACGCGCTATACACATCACTGGGAGTTGTTTTTTCCACAGGTATATTTGTAGGATGGTGACATCATCAGACTTGACAAAGATAAGTATACCACTTTTAAGGTGTTTTAGTAATCTCCAAAAAGGTTGCTCCTCTCCAAGGAGATCACACACAAACTTGTCAAGTGCAGGATTCAAACCCCTACCTAACTACTTTATTATACCAGAGGAGTACGCATTAACACGACACACTATACACATTATTAGGAGTTGTCTTTTCCACAGGTATATTTGTAGCATGGTGACATCATCAGCCTTGACAAAGATGAGTATACCACTTTTAAGGTGTTTTAGTAGTCTCCAAAAAGGCTGCTCTTCGCCAAGGCGATACACACAAACAGACTTATCAAGTGCAAGATTCAAACCCCTACCTAACTACTTTATGATACTAGAGGAGTATGCATTTACACAACACACTATATACATTACTATGAGTTCTCCTTTCCACAGGTATATTTGTAGGATGGTGACATCATCAGACTAGACAAAGTGGGTCACATTAGGTGACATTAGGTGGGCTACATAGAAGGAATTTCTAAAACTTTGGCCATGTGATCATCAAAGAAGAGTTTACTATCTACCTGGGTCCCCAGGGCCATAATTACTTTCTCCGTACATACTGGATTACCACCTATGTGTTAATTTGTGTGCACTTTGTTTTATCCAAAGGGGATGACTATGCATTATTTGGTATTCTGCTTGAGGGCATTGTTTTGACACCAGGTATCTGTCTCTGTAAGACCCTTCTGGAGGATGTCTGTGTCAGCGGTAGAGTCGATTATGGACCACAGTTAGCAGTCATCTGCAAACCTGTTCAGCCATACTCCTCCCGTGCTTGCCTGTCCCTCTGAGCAGTATCTACTGAACAAGTGGGGTCCCAGGACCAAGACCTGTGGGATGCCATTTGTGACTGGTTTAGAGTCAGACATGGCACCCGCAACTCTGAACTTGTGTGTTTGATCTGTGAGCCAGTTGCCCACCCATCCTGTGACATAGCTGTTAATGTTCAAGCTGGTAAGCTTGTCCATGATGACAGAGTGGGGAATTGTGTCAAAAGTCCTTAGTGAGGTCAAGGTGGGCTGTGTGGACTACATTCACCTCCATCTATGTCCTTGGTAACTGTTTCAAATAAATCAACTAGGTTTAGGAGGCAGGATCTGCCTTTAACAAAGCCAAGTTGGGTAGAGTCCAGTGTCTGGAGGACCCCAATGTCTCTGTTTATGGGTTCCATGATAATTTGCTCCACAGCTTTGCAGACCAGGCTGAGTAGACCTACATGGCAATGGTTTCTAGGTTCTGTTGTGGCACCCCCTTTGTGGAGCTGGATGACTGTTGGTATATGCCATTCTTTAGGTACATAGCCTGTGGTAAGGTTGAGTCTGGACAGTGAATGTAGGTGAGGGTGTAGTTCATTTTGGGGCTGGTGTAAGATGCAGCCTGGAACACCATCCAGTCCCATTGATGCTGTGTTCTTAGCTTTGGAGATGGCTGTCTTTACCTGCATGTCCATGACATCTGGGGCTCTGCATTCTTCTGGGATGGACACAGGCCCTTTTGGGGGTGATGGGGGGGAGTTTGCACTGAACCTGTCCCCCAGGATGTGGGCAATGTAAGTTGGTTCAGTGTATTTCTTGCCATTTTTCAGTAGCTGACAGCATATTTGGAAGTTGCCACCTAAATGTTTGGTATAGTTAACAAAGGCTTTGTGGTTGTTATTCTTACATTCCTTGGCAATTTGTCTTTAGAAACTGGCCTTGGATTATTTTATGAGCGATCATTGTGTCTTCCTAATAATGATCAGTGATGCCTTTCCTTTTGTGAAGTTTGCTATATCATGTGTTCGTTTCCTCCTTCTGTTGTCTAGCTTATTTATGGGTGACGACCACCAGATTGTTGTCTTATTTTTGGAGGAGTGCATCTTGGTTTTATTTGGGATGTCTCGATCCATGCATCCCTGTAGATGCTCATAGAATGCACTTGTAAATGATTCGGCTGATTGTATAGCATTATCCTATAGCAAGGGGGTTGTGGAACTTTCCACTTTGGTCTTGGGAAGTGTGTAGTTTGCTTTTGAAAATGTCTTCACAGTGGTTTCCTTGACTGGGGGGGGGGGGGATGTGGATGTCCAGTGTGATTACTTTATGATCTGATATTACCAGCGAGGGATTTATCTCTGTCGTGGAACACTGGTACCCCATGTTGGTGATGATCAGGTCCAGTATGTTGTCACCTCTAGTGGGCGTGGTGACCAGCTGTTCCAGGGCGTTTGAGTTTTTAAATTTTAGGAAACATCGGGCAAAGGACATTGTACACGAGTAATTTTCCCATTCAATGTTTGGGTAGTTGTAATCTCCTCATATAATGGTGTTTGACAGGACCTTTATATTTTCCACTGTTCTCAAGAATACTGAGTGATGTTCCTGAGACAAGGTAGGTGATCTGTAGCAGGCTATAATCTGATATGCAGCTTTTCCCAATGTTAGTTGCACTTGCATGGTCTCCAAGGCCTCATGCTGTGCCACTAACCTGAAGGTGTGGGTATCCATAAGGTAAATGGATACACCCCTTTCGTTTTGTATTTCACTCATGGTTTTGGGGCTGAAGATCAGAGGGATTGTGAGTGTTTTACATGGAGCATGTCCAACAGCTCTGTGTTTGACATAGCTTTGTATGTTAGGCAGAGATCACGTCTGAGTAGGTGATATGCGAGAGAGTACAGCTGGAGCATTTTGAGATGGTCTGTGTATGGCATCTATTTCAGGCCACTAATGCTCTTTGTGAGGTATTGCTGCAGGCTTTCCAGTTGTTGTAGATGTCTTGTGAGGTACATAGCAAAAGGGGCGTTGTACTCTATTATGGATCTAGTGAGTGATGAGTAGAGGGGAACAATGTCCTCTTCTATTCTGCATGAGACACCTTTTGTGATGAGGTGTGCCTCATAGAAGGATTTCCTGACTACTGTGGGGATGTGATTATCACAGGTGTGTCCACTGTCCACCTGTGACCCAAGGTCTCTTATCACACTTTCAGTGTTAAGTATACTACCGCCTATGTTGTAGTTCATAGCTACAGAGTTTTTACCAAAGGGGATGACAATGCACTTTTTGGCATTGAGCTTGAGCCCATGGCTTTGACACCAGCCATCTGTCTCAGTGAGGCCCTTTTGTAGGATGTCCACATCTTTAGTATTTACAATTATGGCTCCTAGTTTGCAGTCATTTGGAAACTTCATTAGCCACAGACCTTCCATGTTAAAGTTTACTTCAGGGAAGTAGATACAAAACAGGACAGGACCCAGGACTGGACCCTGTGGTACTGCACTCGTCACTGGTCCAAAGTCATACTTGGAGTCTGCTACTTTCACAGTGTGTGTTCTGTCAGTAAGCCAGTTGGCAACCCATCTTGTGACATAGCAATTTATACCTAGTTTAGTGGGTTTATCTATAATTCCAGAATGTGGGATGGTGTCGAAAGCTGTAGCAAGATCTACATAGGCTGTGCAAACCACCTTACCCTTGTCTACGGTTCTGGTGACTGCTTCAATGTCATCTATCAGGTTTAGGAGACATGATCTGCATTTTACAAACCCAACATGGTTGTGGTCCAGAGTCTGGAGATTACCAATGTCTTTTTTTATAAGTTGTATGATGATACATTCCATGGCCTTGAAGAGCAGGCTCATCAGGTTAATGGGGTGCTAGTTCCTGGGTTCCGTGGTGTCTCCACCCTTGTGTAGTGGGATAACCGCCGCTGTGCACCATTCAGCAGGCACAAAGCCTGAAGTGAGGCTATGACTGAACATGGTACATCGGTGTGGTGCCTGTTCGTTCTATAGTTTATGTAGTACACAGCCTGGGAAGTTATCTGGTCCCATGGATGCTGTGATACTGGCTTTGGAGAGTGTTTTTTTACCTGTGCAGCCATGATGACAACAACTTTGCAGTCTTCCATTATAGAGATGTACTCTTTCATGGGTGAGAGGAGGGTAAAGTTAACACTTATCCTATCTGCCAGGATGTTGGCAATATCAGTTGGGTCTGTATATTTAGTGCCATTGAGCTGTATCTCAGAGCAGATCTGAGTGTTGCCATGACATGGACCTGTCTGTTGGGCAGAGATCTCCTCCTGAGTGGAAAGTATGCAACAGAGTACAGATTGAGTTAAATTCAGTCTTGTTGCATGGAGCAACTGTTTGAGGCCAGTAATCCTCTTGTTGAGGTACTTCATTGGTCTTTCCAGCTGCTGAAGGTGCCTAGTCAGATTCATCGCATGTGTGTTGTGGTACTCTCTGACTAGTCTGATGACTGATGAGTAGAGGGAACCTCCTTTGATCTACATGCATAGACCTTGGCAGTTTGTGGGAACAGATAGCATGATTTTCTGACCACTTTGTGAATGTGTTTCTGGAAGTAGATATGACTATCCACATTTGTCCATAGATCCCTTATTATCACCTCCATATTTAGGGTGTTGGCACCTATGACTGTAGCTCGAGGACATAATTTTGGCACCACATCTGTCTGACTGAGACCCTTTTTAAGGATGTCTCTGTTCTCCCAAACATCGATTTTGACAACTTTTTGGCAGTCATCCACTAACTTTGCTAAACATAGCCCTCGTGTGTTTGACTGTATTTCTGAAAAGTATACACCAGACAGGAGGGGTCCCAGGACTGAGCCATGGGGGTACAACAGTTGTTACCAGCTTGTACGGGAGACCACAATTCTTACCTTGTGTGATCTATCTGTGCCCCAGTTGGCAATCCATCAGATGACAGACATATTTATGCACAGGTTGTTGATTTTGTGGATACGACATTTGTCTGGGATGTTGGCAAAGGGCTTTTCAAGGTCTATGTGGGACATGTGTAGCTCATTTCATTAATGTATGTCCTGGGTGACTGACTTGTAAACAGTCTAGCAAGTTTGAGAACCATGATCTGCCCATGACCAAACCGAAATTGGTAGGGTTGGGTGTTTGTAGGCTCCCAATAGCTCTGTTTATGAGTTCTATCATGATGGACTCCATGGCCTTGCAGATCAGGCTTAATAGGCTTATAAGACAATAGTTCCCATGGTCTGTTGTGCACCAACACTTGTGGAGTGTGTCAAACATTGCTGTAACACATTCAACAGTTTCATATCCTGTACAAAGGGTGAGTCTCAACAGCCTTTTCAGGTGCAGGCTCTGTTTGTTCTGGAGTTCACTTATGACACAGCTAGGGAAACAATGTAATCCCACAGATGCTGTGTTTTCAGGTTTGGAAGGAGCTGTTTACGCATTCTATATGTGATATCTTTGCTTTCACAATCTCCAGGTATGATGATAGGGCCTTTTGTCAGTGAGAGGGTAGTATGTGTGTATGGGGCTGTCTGACAGGATGTTGGCAATATCAGTCATTTACAGTTTGCACTGACTCAGGACATATATGAGTGTACATTGCTATTTATGACATAGCGGAAGGAAGTGTCATGGTTCTCTATGGACTCCTTCACAGATTCTTTTGCCAAAACATGGATTGGATAATATTTGGAGTGCACATTGTTTATTGATGATACTGATTGCAGGTTTATTGATCTTCTTTGCTTTTTCACTTTCTGTGAACAACTTAAGCACTTGTGTTACATAGTTTGATTATGACAGGATTCCAATATATTATATGTGTCTGTTTTCATATAACTGTGTGCACAAGGCAGGATTGGTGAATAGTGACAGGTTCCTTGGGGTGAAACATGCAACTGCCAGATATGTATGGTCCACTGCTGTACTCAGACATAGCCTAAGTATGTGAGCATGCCCAGTATGACCTTTCAGTGTGTTGATGAATGAAATCCACTACATTTGTTGGTGTGTGAGCACGCCCGGTATACACATTTATACTATATGTGTGTGGAAAATCAAGTTGTATTTTTACTGCAGGGCTCACCTTTGTGTCATAACTCAACAGGGATCATGCTGTACATGCAGGGCTTCCATGAGACACTTTGCATAGACTTATCAACATGTTTACATACAGGGGGGACAGCTATTCTTTGTACATTTCTACCCGGGAGTACACCTGACTGTTACTGTGGGTGTACATAGGATGAGGGGTTCACCTGACACTTATACACATTTGCTAGGCCTGCACTGCTATGTAAGGTACACCATTTCAGTCTGTACTGTTGCCTATCATACTGGCTTGAGGCATACTACTGTACTACAGATCGTAGCGTCCAATGTCACGTATATTATAGGTTCATAGGTTCATAGGTTCATACTAGGCTATCTGCCCTAGCGCTTTTATAAGCCTAGCCTGAGTGTGTTTGGCTTTCACCACCCATTTTAAATGAATTTTGCTATGCCCTTTTTCGAGGTTAGTATACTGTGTCTCTGTATAACAGTGACACAGAAGTGATACCAGGGGTAAACCTATGATCTCCCATCCACTCATCAAGATTCCTCTTGAAGAGAGTCAATGAGGGACTCTGCCTAACCTGGACTGGGATTTTATTCCAGAGTGAAGGGAGCCTCTGGGTTATGAATCTGTCCCTCCAGCATGTCCTATTTATTTCAGTGCTGAGGTTCAAGTCTCTCGAGTGCGTAGCTAGATGGGATTTGGATTTTCTGAGGTGCAGCATGTCCATTAATTCCAGGTTGGACATGGCTTTATACGTCAGGCACAGATCGTCTCTGAGCAGGCGGTATGCCACTGAGTAGAGCTGGAGTTTCTTTAATTGGGCAGCATATGGCATCTGTTTGAGCCCTTTGATCCTCTTGGTGAGGTACTTTTGGGGTCTTTCCAGTTGCTGCAGGTGTCTGGAAAGGTACATCCCAAAAGGGGCATTGTACTCAATTATGGGCCTCATGAGGGATGAGTAAAGAGGCACGATGACCTCCCCTGATCTAGATGTGAATCCCTTCATGATTAGGTGGGCTATATAAAATGTTTTTCTAACCACTTTGGCCACGTGGTTTTCAAATGAGAGATTGCTATCAACTTGGGCCCCCAGGTCCCTAATTACTTCTTCCGTACTTAATGAATTACCACCTATGTGGTAATTTGTGGGCACTTTGTTTTTGCCAAAGGGGATGACTATACACTTTTTGGCATTTAGCTTGAGGCCATGGCTCTGGCACCAGTTGTCTGTTTCTATGAGGCACTTTTGGAGGATGCTTGTGTCGGCTGGAGAGTCGATTATGGCAACTAGTTTGCAGTCATCAGCGAACTTGGTCAACCACAGTCCTTCCGTGTTGGCCTGTACCTCCGAGAAATATATACCAAACAAGAGAGGTCCCAGGACTGAGCCTTGTGGGATGCCACTTGTAACTGGTTTGGAGTCTGACATGGCTCCAGCAATTCTAACCATGTGGGTTCTGTCCTTGAGCCAGTTTGCAACCCATCTAGTGACATAGGGGTTTATATTTAAGCTGGTGAGCTTATCTATAATGCCTGAGTGGGGTATTGTATCGAAGGCTTTTGCGAGGTCCAGGTAGGCTGTGTGGACCACCTTCCCCTCATCAGTGGCCTTGGTGACTGTTTCAAAGAAATCAACCAGGTTTAAGAGGCAGGATCTACCCTTAACAAAGCCGAACTGGGTAGGATCCAGTGTCTGTAGGTCCCAAATATCTTTATTTATGAGGTCCATGATGATCCTTTCCATAGCTTTTCAGACCAAGCTGGTCAGGCTTATGGGGCGATAGTTTCCAGGATCCATTGAGGCACCACCTTTGTGGAGAGGAGCCACTGTTGCTGTATGCCACTCTTTGGGTACATATCCTGTAGTAAGGCTGAGATTGAACAGTAGTTTTATGTTTGGGTTTAGCTCTTCTTGGAGTTCATGTAGGACGTAGCCTGGGACACCGTCTGGTCCCATTGATGCTATGCTTTTTGCTTTGGAGAGGGTGGCTCTTACCTGAGCATCTGAGATGTCGGGGGGGGGCAGCATTCTGCTGAGATAGATATTTGCCCTTTTGGTGGGGGGGGGGTAGTTTGCGCTGAACCTGTCAGCTAGGATGTTGGCAATGTCTGTGGGTTTGGTGTATTTTTTGTCATTTTGGACTAATTCTAAGCATATCTGGGAATTCCCACTCAGGTTCCTAACATAACTAAAGAAAGCCTTGTGATTATCCTTAGTGTCCTGTGCAATTTTTCTCTTGAAGCTGGCCTTAGACGATTTTATGAGTGCCCGTAGTTTTTTGCTAATACTGATCAGAGATGCCTTCCCTTTTTGGGATTTTGCTCTGTCATGTAGTAGCTTCCTCCTTCTATTGTATAGTTTGTTTATGGCTGGGGTCCACCAGACAGGACGCCTGCTTTTGGAGGATTGGGTCTTGGTTTTATTTGGGATTGCATGATCCATGCATTCCTGAAGGTGTTCATAGAATGCGTTTATAAATGATTCTGCTGTCTGGGCTGTATTTTCCACAGGCCCAGGGGCTTTGAAGGATTCCACCTCAGTTTTGAGGAGTGTGAAATTTGCTTTAGAGAAGTTTTTCACTGTGGTTTTCTGGGCAGGGGGTGGGGTCAGGATGTGAATATCCAGTGAGATTAGTTTATGGTCTGATCTTACCAGTGAGGGATACACTTCTGGTCTGGAGCATAGAGCCCCCATGTTGGTGATGATCAGGTCCAGTATGTTTTCCCCTCTTGTGGGAGTGGTAACAAGTTGTTCCATAGCATTTGAGTTTATAAATTCTAGGAACCTTTGGGCTAGGGTGTTGGAGCTAGAGTAATGCTCCCAGTCTATGTTTGGGTAGTTGAAGTCACCCAATATAATGGTGTTTGGAGAGACCTTCATATTTTCCAGTGTTCTCAGGAAGTCTGAGTGGGGTTCCTGGGTTTGGGAGGGTGGTCTGTAGCAGGCTATAAACTGGAAGGCAGTTTTACCCACTGTTAGTTGCACATGGATAGTTTCTGATGCTTCGTGCTGTGCCACCAACCTGGAGGTGAGGGTATCTTTGATGAATATTTATACTCCCCCTCCTTTTGTGGTTTGGTCCAAGTTTTGGGGCCGAAAAGCATGGTATAAGGTATAACCTGGTAGTGCTGGGGTGCTCTTGGGAGCCTTGAACCTGGTTTCTGTTACTGCACAGATATCGATGTTCTCCATGCTAAGGAGAGTTTTGAGTGCATGCATCTTGAGGTTTAGACTTCTGGCTTTGAGTAGCATTACTCTTAGTTTCTTATCCCTTGTGATACCTATGGAGGTGGGTTTGTCTTTTGAGCCTTGCCTAAAAAAGGCACTATGGGGGTGGCAAGAGCCTTTGCCAATATCCGAAAGCCCAGGGGTGACAGGTGCAAGCCATCCCTAGCGAAGCATTGTGGCTTGTCGAGCATGTCATCCCAGGCTGACAGGCATTGGATCCCCTTTGAATGACACCAGTACTTAAGCCAGTTGTTGAAATTGATCATCTTGTCTTCATATCGTGGCATCATTCTTGGTGAGGGTAAGATGCTACTCAAGGTCAGGGTCATACCGGCCTGAGCTACATGCTCAGAGAGCTCCTCTATGTCTCTTTTCATGTAGTCCAGGGAGGTACGTCTCAGGTCATTCACACCAGCATGGACAATGACTGAGTCATATTTGTACTTGCCTTGGAGTGATCTGAGTGCTTGTGTTATGTGGCTGATCCTAGCGCCCGACAGGCAGCTCACCGTGACCCTCTCCTTGTTTAGCCTGGTGAGCGGGACGTCAGTGTGCCTGATGATAGACGATAGACAAGTGTATCAGATGTGTTGTTTAGCCTTAAGGGCTGTGACTGTGACTGTTCGGCACACTGGCTTTGTGAACTATGTGTTGCACGTGTTTTGTTTTGGGGTAGCGGTTGCTTGGGTGTCTGCTTTGGAGGTCTCTGCTGCTTAGGCAGATTTTTATTTAGAGCCTCCGAGTATGTTTTGTGTGTTTATGTGTTTGGTTTGCTGTCGTGGTAGGTCTATGTGAGACTGGAATTGTAGTGAGTGTGGTTTCCTTCTCCTCCTGACTGGTTACGCCAGTACTGAGTTGAGAGCTTAGCCTCCAGTTTGGCTATATGGTTGCATCTCTCACATGTGTTGGAATTTGTTGGGAGGAGGAGAGGGTTGTCTGTGTACATGAGGCAGTTGTAACATTGCCTCAAGATTCCCAGATTCACCAGCTGGACCGGAGAGGAGATTGACAGCTGACCTTTGGACATGCTAGAATAGTACTGGGAATTCCTTTATAATTGAAAAATGAGCCAATGGGGAACAAGGTACTCAAGGGGAGTTTGTGAGGGTGTAGTGCTTTTAATTTTTTAGTGCTGACTTATATAATTGCTTTAGTGAGCAAGTTCCAGGCTTTAGAGTAGGAATAGGGTGTTTATTATGAGAACTAGATCAGTTCTAAGGGAAAAAGTGAAGAGCAGACTTTGTCGAGCTGAGAATGGTTTAAACCCAATTAAGCGGAGCTGCCCGATGCTGCGCTATGCGCAAAATCGTGCAAAGCCACGCCAAAGCGGGTTTTATACAGGGGACTTGAAAGAGCTAGAAATTGGCCCAAAACGGCCAATAGACTACCAGATTCTTGTGCTGGGAACACTCCTCCAGGGATAGATAGGCTGCTCTAAGCTCCCCACTGCCACTGGTGAACAAAGAAGCCTCCCTTTATCCAAGAAAGGAAATGGGCAACACAGGAGCTTTCCAAAAGTCCGGAATACAGCAAAGCCTGTATTTGGACTACTCTAAGTCAGGAAAGATGGGAAACAAGGATCATTTTTTTGTTTTTTTTCTTTTTTGCAACAAACAGCAGGAAAATGCAATAAATATGTAACACAGGCTAGCGCACTTGAGTGTGTAGCCTCAACAGGTAAATGCAACAAACAGGACAAACTTTAAAAGTGCAGGTGTGAAAACAAATTTAAACAGTTTAAAACAGTTCAAGAAGCAGAAATACTTGCAGTTTAGCTAGATCGGACAGTCGCCCAGGTAGTAGCAGGAAAAAAAACATCTTTATCAGCTTAGCAGTCACTCTTTTAGCCTCTCTGCTGCTAGCACCACTCTGCAGGACCATGAGGAGCTTGGCTGAGTAGTAACAAGTGCAAAAACCGAGCCAAAGTGTGTTTTATACAGGGGGACTCGAAAGAGTTAGATTGCGACTTCATAGCCTACCCAACTCACATCACACCGCCTGGCTTGCTGTTCTCTGTCTGCATAGGCCTGTGGGGGAGGTTACCTATATGCCTCTTTAGGGTCATGATACAGCATTTCTTTGTGCTTGCATTAGTGTACAATTGTCCTGCTGTGTCTGTGCCACTGAAATGCTGTCATGGCTTAGTGGTTCAGTACTGTGACTATAGTGCACAGTATCCTGGGTTCTAGCCCTGTCACTGCTTTTTATTTTCATGCTGGGCAGACCAGACTGCTTAAGGAACAGTACAGCAAATATGAGCATGTTTACCTGACTTTGCTCAACTTTGCCCGACTTTGCCTGACCTTACCCAACATTGCTCAATGTTGCCCGACGTTGCGCTAGTTAGCGTGGGCAATTTTGTTTACATATACTAAATAGTGGTAAAAGCTTCTTAGCACTGCTTTATATTGCTTAAAACATGGCAGTCATGCCTCAGGTGGTGCTGCAGGGCTGCCTATGTCGGATGCACATAGTATACTCCCTATACATGTTTGAAAACAGGTAGTGTCAAGTTAAGCATCCCTTTTATTTTATGTGCGAGTCAGAGAGAGGTATCATTTCCAGGGTTCCTACTGAGCCAGTGTATGTGCTATGAGTTGCCTCTTTGCCAAGGCCAAGGCATACTGGGCACGCCTCCTTCTGCCTACTGGGCCAGGCTCAGGTTGTTCCTCCTCTGAGTCACGCTCTGCCTGTGATGGCCTTGGCAATGGTGGGGGGCTGTTTGGCCCTGCCCCATGCTGTTCCTGCTGCAGCTGTTTTTGCAGGATCATATTGTGTAGCATGGCACATACCATGACAATTTGGGTACATGTAGTTGGTGAGTACTGCAAAGCTCCACCAGATGTGTCCAGGCACCAGAACCATGACTTGAGCATCCCAAACACACGCTTGATTACATTTCATGTCTGTGCGTGTGCCTCATTATGGAGTTCTTGTTCAGGTTTGTGTGCATTTCTGATGGGTGTCATCAGCCACGGCTCCAGTGTGTATCTAGCATCCCCCACTAAGTGACCGTCAGGGATGTCCCCATTGGCAAATGTCTGATACAGTTGCATCAGATGCCAGATATGGGAATCGTGGTAGCTTCCAGGGCAGCGAGCACACACATTCAGTATTATGCCCTGGGCATCGCACACGACCTGGCAGTTGATGGAGGGGAAGCCTTTGCAGTTGATGTAGGCCCTACCCCGCTCACTGGCTGGTGCTTTGATGTGTATGTGTGTGCAGTTAATTGCACCCACTACCTCAGGGTATTCTGCTATTTTCTGGAGGAGACGCATATTGCTGGCCAATGCCTCACGGGAATTTGGGAAATATACATGATCACCGACATGTGCTGACATGGCATTCAGGAACTGGTGCAGTACCCTGGATGCTGATGCCTGTGAAATCCCCATCATATCACCAGTTGGTCTCTGGAGGGTACCTGTTGCTCATATTCTTAGGCCAACACATACTTGGGTTTCTACTGGGATGGGTTCCCCTCTGTTGGTTCTGTGTGTGAGGCGTGGCCTGCACATCTTAACAATTTGCTGCAGGAGGTCTCTGTCCACTCTATAGTGCTCCACTATCTCCAGCTCATGTAGCCCCTGGTAAGTTACCCTAGGTCTGTACACTCTTCTCCGTCTCCTCACTGTGGGTTGCTGAGTAGCATTCGCAATGGCACCACCCTCAGCATCTTGCACATGTTGCCTTATAACAGCAATGACAGCCCCTAACATTTTTTTGTCTGAGTTAAGCTTTTTAAGTTTTCACTCTCTTTGTATACTGCAGTGTTGCAGTGTTTCTGAGAAAAACATGGGGGAATGTTGTTTGTAGAGTTTTAAGTGCTGGGCTGGGCAGGGCTAGTGTATTGCCTGTGTAATTGGCTGATTCTGATTTATTTCACCTGGCAGCTCTGCTAGTTCTCCTTGGTTAACTTCCTAATACTTCTTTTCCTTCCTTTTCCCTTTCTGTTTCCACAAGGGGCAGCGCTGCGCAAACACATGCACACACGTGCACACAGGCTTACACAGGCTTACACAGGCTTAGACAGGTGCACACGCGTACACACAAGCTTAGACAGGTTTACAGGCGCGCACATGCACGCACACGGTGTAAGCACGTTTGCAAGAAATTTCAGTGATATCCACGGCGTACACCTTCGGTTTCTGGGTTTCAGTTAAGACAACTGTAGACACGCCTCTTCCAAGCCTGAGTAACTCACAGCAAACACAAGCCATTCTGCTCCAATAAGCTTACAGTCTTTCATACATACCCCCCTCATGATGTCACCTATCTTCTACTCTACTACTCCCCTACTCCTACACTTACACTCTAGGGACATGGCTCACATGCCAGGGAAATTGGGATTCACTATCCTTATCTTCATTTGCATAGGATTGCCTACTAATGCTTGGTTACATCTCTCAAACTGAGCTTCCTCCCTTAGCAACCACTACTCAGTAGCCATGTTGTCTTCAGCCTGCCATTCACCTGCATGGCAGAATAATATTTTTAATAAGAATGCCTATTTTTGGCTGTTTTTTCCTGGTTTTTAAAGCGCCGCACATTTGCGTGGCGCTGCACTATGCTTAAACATCGGAGATCGGGGAAAACATTTTTGATTTTTATTAATTTTCAACAGATAAAAATGCCAATGGCCTTATATTTGACCATTGGCATGCTTCCTCAACTGGATGCATCCTTTATTTGGAGCTGTCATAGCTCCGTTTTTCTATTTGCAGAATGGTACTCCATTACCAACGGAGTACATTTCTGCAAATAACTCTACTCTTCCACGGGCAAGTTAGTGTTTCCTGGATCGCAAATTTACCTCATTTGCATAGCTTTCAGCAGCAAATGAGGTAATTTGCATAACATAACACTGTCCGTGCAAGAGTAGTTTTAGGAGCTCTCATGCACGCCCCTGCCGGCTTTTGCTAGATCGCTCGGCAGACATATTGGCTGTCTGCCGGCTTACACTACTCTTAGACTCCGTGCAAGCCTTCGTGAATCTGGCCCTTGTTCTTTCCATTTTAACTCTACAGTGGTTAATCTTCCCAATTTTGCTAAATTTACATCTAATAGCTTTACTGCATTTCTACAGAATACAGATATTCCAGAACAGCTCTCATTTCCCAAATTCCAAATTATCTTTCCTCCCAAAAGTTTCTCTGTAATCTTTCTTCATTTGTTAAAAATCTTGTGTCTTCTAATATAATTACATCTATATTACATGTATTACACCACTCCAAAATCCATACTCACATTTACTTAAAGCAGTCTAAAATTTACATTCCCCCTTTTCCTTAGATTCATGGTTTCTTAAGTTCATAGCTAATTACTAAAATAACTTTCTTAACAGGCCATTCTAAACTAGTGGATTTCTCTCCCAAATGTGAGAATCAAACACTGTACCTTTTGTCTGTGAGTCAAACACATTAATGATTATACCATCTCCCAGTCATTAGTTGCATTTATTGTTTGTCATTAATACCCTTTCTTTTTGAATGCATCCCTTTAAATTTTCCTTTTCTGTGTTTACACTTTTACCAATATAATCTTTTTTTTTATTTTACTACCTCCAGGTTTATGTCTTCTTCATCACTTATTTCAGAACCTTCTTCTTCGTCATCTTCATTATTTTTTTCTCATTTAATTTTTTTTCTATTTCTATTAATTATAAAATGTCTTATCTTTGTTCATTGTCTTGTCTTTCTCTTTCTTTTTCCTTACTCTTTTTTAATTTTTGCAATCCATCCATAAATGTTCAATTTTGTTACATTTATAACATTTCTATTCACATTTTAGCATCATGTCCAGTTTCCCTACAAATGTAACATTTTCTTTTGTCACAGTTATTAAACAAATATCCTTCTTTTTCACCAAAAAAACTTGTTTTTGGTTTCCCCAGTATATTTACAATACCCCTACTCCCCTCAAAATGTATCATGCTTGGCATATGTATAATTTCTCTCTCTCCATTTTTAACACAATATTTATTTATTTATTTATCATTTGTTGACCGGGAAAGTTCCAAAGACATGAATCTGGAGCATTTCTCCCCGGGCCTCCGCTGAAAACAGGCTCTGTGGAACCTAGTCGGACTTTCCCGGTCAACAAATGATAAATAAATAAATAAATAAATAAATAAATTTTAGCATCATGTCCAGTTTCCCTACAAATGTAACATTTTCTTTTGTCACGGTTATTAAACAAATATCCTTCTTTTTCACCAAAAAAACTTGTTTTTGGTTTCCCCAGTTATCCCATCCACTAGTCCATAAACCTAAAGAGGCAGAAAAACTTAGAAGATATGCAGATAAATGTAAAGGAAAAGTACAAAATAAGCAATTTATTGATGGCCCAAAAAAGTTTTATAGAGAATTGGGAAATTAAACAAAAAGAATTTAAACACAACCAAGAAAAAGAAGAAATAGATACATTTTGGAGAAATGTCTATGAAGATCCTGCGGAACATAACAAAGATGCCAAATGGATAGAAGAAGTAAAAGAAAGATTAAGAAGTTCAAATGTACAAGATATGAAATTGGATGAAGTAATGGCTAGAGAGATTGAAACAAAGTTAAGTAAAGCTCCTAAATGGAAAACTCCAGGCCCAGATGCAGTACCTAACTTCTAGCTAAATGTATTAACATCTTTACATGAAGATTTAGCCATAGGTAAGAACTATTTATATGTGCACCCCAAACAAACACCAACCTGGCTACCAGGAAAAACAATGCTCCTACTTAACAATGACCCTGCAAGCCATCCTAAAAACTATAAACCAATAACTTGTCTTCTGATGACATGTAAACTATACACTGGAATTGATGCCAACAGAGTTTATAGTCCTTTAGAAAAAAACTCAATAATGGAAATAGAACAAAAAGGTAATAAAAGAAAGTCATATGGAGAAAGGATCAGCTGTTGTTAAATAAAGTCATCACAGAGAACTGTAAAAAGGGGAAGAATATAAGTAATGGCTTGAATAGACTACAAAAAAGCATTTGACAGTATTCCACATTAATGGATAAAAGAGTGCTTAAAAATGTAAAAGGGACACTCTACACTGATCAATTACATTACAGTGACCATGAAACAGTGGCAAACCACTTTTCAGTTAAGCCATGATAAAGGACAAATTATTATTCCAGGGATAAAAATTCAGAGGGATATTCAAGGATGACTCTTTGCCACCACTGCTCTTTTGTCTTGCCCTTAACCCATTAAGCTGTCTCCTTAACAGATTAGGTCACGGCTACAATTTGGCTACCAGAAAACAACAAAGTTTAAAGACTTCTCATTTTCTTTTTTTGGATAATTTAAAACTGTATAGTTCATCGAATGTCATTTGGTCTTCATAAATGTGCAAAAGCAGCCTTTAAAGCAGGAAATATGCAGTACCAAGAAAACATCAGCCAGGGACAGGAATGTGATATAAAAGAACTTGACCAAGGGGGAATGTATAAATATTTGGGAATTGATTAAGGATCAACAATAAAACATGAACAAATCCGAATAAAACTTAGTAAGGAATATTTTAGAAGAATAAAACTAATACGCAAAGCAGCATTGACATCTAGGAACAAAATCCAAGCTATAAACCAATTTGCTCTTCCTGTCCTAACTTACAGTTCTGGGGTTATTGGCCCCATAAGGTGTTGGATCGGTTGGACAGGAAAATAAAAAGGATGCTTCATGCTCATCAAATGATTTATAAAACTCAGTGTATACCAAGACTATATATTCCCTGTTCTGAAGGAGGTATGGGCCTTCTTGAAACTGATTACATGTATAGATCTGCAATTATAGGACTGCATACATATCTGCTGATCTCACAAGACCCAAACATAGTGAAAGTTTTAAAACATGAGGAGAATAAGTCTAAAATGACTTCCCTGCTTAGTTTAGCAGAAGCATATCAGTGTCAAGTGGGAATGGAAATCAAACCGGAAGTAGATAAAAATCAGACAGCAACTGAATGTGGCAAAAAACAAAAGAAAGAATGTAAGGTGAAAGATCAGATGAGAAAGCAAGAAATGTGGAAAATGCATAAATATAGTTGCAAGTATAGGAAAACTGTTGAAACAACCTCATGTTGACCAGGATTGAATGCAGGAATGGTTAAGCAGAGGTGAATTTCAGCCAAAAGACAAAAGGATATTGGTGGCCCAAGATAGTGGACTACATACATGTTGGTTTACAAAGTCCATTGAACATGTGGGAGAAACAGACAGATGTAGGTTTTGTAAAACAGAATTGGAAACAGTCGCACATCTTGTTGCTGGTTGTGATATACTAATGGCAGAAGGACTGTATACTGAAAGGCATAATAACGTGGCAGGATTGTTGCATTGGGGGCTGTGCAAACATTATAATACTGAAATAGCTGAGCAACATTGCAAACATAAGCCGCAAAGCATTATAAAAAATAATGAAGTTTATGTTATATGGGATCACCCATTACCAGCACTTCAAAAAAATAGATGTGAGAAAACCAGATATAGTAGTCCATGAAAAGAAGACAAAAATAGCATTGATCATTGAAAATGCTACACCAAGTGAATACCAGTGTCTATGTACAGAGGGGTCCCTATCAGAGTTTCAAAACTTCGAAATTCATATGGTCGGTACCACATGATCGAAGTTTTAGAACTTCAAACCGTTTGAATGGAGATCATAGTACATTGCATAATGGGAAATTTGCCCTTTTCTTCAGTGTAGTGCAATCTCAGAGTTGGTATATTTAATTTGCAGTGGGTGTGGGGGCTGCAGGGGGTTTGCACCCCTGTTTTTTACTTTTTTTTTTAATTTTTCAAAGTTCCAAAACTTCGATCATATGGTGTTGGCCATATAAATTTCTAAGTTTTGGAACTTTGATAATCTGACATAGACCTGTACAGAGAGACACAAAGTCATACAATGCCAGGACTTTCAGGCAGAAATTAGGTCACTGTGGAAGAAGGATACCCAGACAGTTCCAATAGCAGTAGGAGCAAATAAATAATTTACAAGTGTACTTAGATATGTTACTGATATATGTGACACCAAATAAATTGCAGAAGGAGTCAATACTGGGCACATTGTGGGTGCTGCTAAGAGCACTTCTGGCTAACATCAAAGATTGAAACTATACTAATTTCATGAACTGTAATCATACTTTGACTTTGGGATTGGGTCCATGGTATTAGAAACACAAAAGACTTGGAGAAATTAAAAAGGCAGAAACCCTTTCATCATAAACTTTTACGATGTCTAGTACTTCTTTACATAGAGTTTTCAAATGTCCCTTCAAAATTTTCTTTCTCCCCTCTGTTCAAAACTGTACATAAATTTTCCTTTTTGTTTCCCTGTTAAATGCTTTTATTATACAAAGATTCTATGAGTTTCAGACTTTCTTTTTTCATATTCTCCAAAAACTTTCCATTGAAAAAAACAGTCACATATACAATGTCACAACATGTCTCTTTATTAATAAGAATAAATAATCTTACCTCATGTGCTTTTACACCCAAATGAGCTATTAAATTGTCTCACACTTCATACTTACCCATTTCTTTGTCTTCTTTACTTTGAATCCATACCATGTACTTCCGTTTTTGTTTTCTTATGCCTTCTTTTCTTCTACTCCACTTTTCCCTTCTTTTACTTTCTTTGCATATGTTTTCTTTTCCATCTCACCACTATTCTTCAGGATTGTCTCTGCATCCTCCTTTTGTATTTTCTTCATAATGTCCCATAGGAAACATCTCCTTCATTTTCTGGCTCACTCTACATCACCTTTTCTTTAAGTAAATCATCCCACAATCCTCCCGACTAGAGGGTGTAATAATACATCCATCATTTGCAGACTTACCGCCATCAAACTGATTTGTTTGAGACATCTCCGTAGTGTCCTGCACACATTCTCTGATCTCAATATATACATTCTCCCCATTTCCCTAGCCATTTCATTATCTGCTTCTATCTCCATCTGCCTCCCTGTTTCTCTTGGCCACCTCTGCACCTGTAATGGAAACAGGAAGTGCTCCTTTATAATGGGTCCCACTCTCAACAGCAATGAGTTGGGGAAGTTCCCTGATGGTCTGAACAAATCTCCACTACCAGTACAAATGCCTCCTTGGATCTTCCCTGAAAAGAGGCTACTAGCCTAGGGGGACCAACCTGGTCAACAAAGGATAAATAAATAAAATGAACAGCCCTTTCGAACCCATATAATAAAAATTATACAGTATATTTTTAAAAGACTTCCCTTTCCTTTTTAGTTTAGTGATATCTTGCTAGGGATCCATGATGTATCCCCATTCCTACATCTAACAAAATTCTGACTGATTGGATTTTTAATTGTATATTTGTTAAATAACCACATTCAGGCTCAAGACAAATTGCAGGCAGTAGGTTTATCATTGTTTGTCTAACTGACAACAATAAATGGAAAAACAAAAATATTGACAAAATTTCAAAAAACTACCTTGGGGTAGAAATGCATCAGAATGTTTCATGTTATCATCATCAATCAGTGTTACAGCTCCAAACTGATAAGTACTGTGCAACAACTGTATACAGTTCCAAATGTTTATTACACCCTACTTTACTTTTATTATCCAGCTTACTCACTGTCTCTGTATCTGCACTGTCTATGTATTACACTTTGTATATTCCATGCATTTCCATAATTTTCTTTTATCACTTTTGTTTATTTTTTCTCAGTTCTAGAGTGAAAGCAACATATATCTTCCACCTGTGATGGAAAATGTCATAAGACAAAGAGGTTTGCAGAGGGGGGTTGTAGAACCTGGCAGTTAGTACTTTGTAGGTCATATAATCCATATTCCTATATCTTTGTGCTTTTACTCTGTTTATGTGACATCCATTACTGGATGCATGCTTTCCAATCAAGTGAACTCATCTGTCAGACAAAAGCTCACACATTGTCAACCTATATGGGGCAACCCTGATATTGGCAGCCTGTACAGTGTATCTTCTTTTTCTCTACAATCCTTGTCTGGCTGTCAGTGCACCATCTTATCATATCTGTCCTCCCCAGCCTATAAACATAGCCCCTGTTTCACAAAGTACACTTTTGATCTACTGACCCCTTTTAGTTACTTATTTTAGGTGTGGTACATAGCAGTTAAGTTCAATAGTTCTCCCAAACAAATCAGACAGATTTTGTTCTATACTTAATATCCACTGCTTCCTCTGTTCCCACAACCTTTTCTTTCATTTACATGACCGGACTTTGTCCCTACATGTCCCATCTGTGCTCCCAGCTAATGTCCTGTCCCAGATCTATTCCAGATCTTTACCACTTCTTTCTTTCTAGAAAGACAAAGAATCAGCATGCTAAGACAGTGGTTCTTTTACATTCAGGAAACTGAAAAATTCAATTAACAGTGTAGTTCTGCCAAAAAAAAGAACATGAGACAACAGTTTTATCAACAGGTCCCAAAACTCTGTGTCTTATATTCTCGTGAAGAGGGATCTGTGCCTTGCTTACCATGCTGTTAGAAATTTGGTGGTCCTTGACCCCTTATATCTCAGTATGTCAAACAGCTCAGTTATTACTAGAGCCAGAGATCTAAATCTTCATCAGCAGATAAAGAGAATGTGACAGAGACATACATTCATCACCTAGCATCTCCCACTTCTTTTGAATAAACTTCATCTTCAGATAAAACAATGTGATTCAGTATCTTCTTTCAAACGAAATCTAGAATATAAAAGACTCAGTGGGTGCTCCCAAGCTTTTACCATGTATCTAACTGGTCGCTCCCTACTTAGAAAGGATGTAAAGCTTAGGAGTAGGTGTACAGGTACCTAGATACACAATTCATGTGTAAAATTTGATTATATATTTCTTCTGTTGACAGTTTTTGAAAATGCTTCTGCTTTACATCGCATTCCTGAAGTCTGCCCCATAATATGAGAATGTTGCCATTGTGTGCTTTTGTTGATCACACAGTGCAATCCATCTTAAGTTCTAGTCATCATTCAGCATTGACAGGTGCTTGTTAGTTATTGTCTGATAAAAGGACAAGTTGAATGATATAACGTGAATTTTTTTTCAGCCATGATCTGGGCAGAAGACAAATACAGGGTATTACTATAAAATGTGGAACATGTGAGATGGGCATTTTTATTTTCTCTTTTTTGCAACAGATACCTGATCCAAAGTTGAGCAACTGAGATGAACGCAAAGATCGATCAATAAACAGACTCTTTTTGGATAATCATTTGCATTTTTTTAAAGAGAAATGCTGGTGCAATATTTTTATTTAATGTCAGCTTCATTGCCTTACAAGCAAGTATGATGTCAGCGTTGGCTATATTATAAGCAACTATTTAGTGGCTACTTGTCACCGCTGGGGTAGCCATCACCACAGAGCATAGTTTTCAATATTTTAAAGAATCAGATACTTTTGCCAGGTAGTACTTGAGATCTCATGAAATGAAAAAAATATATATTAAATAAAAAAAGCAAAACTGAAAAAGAAGCATACTTTGTGTTGATGGATATGTCTGTCTGTTTGTGATGGAAAAAATCATGTAAATCTGCTTATGAAGATGGATTAGAAAGAAACTGGCCATTTGTGCAAAAAAATTAATAGCCAGAAACATTCAAACTTGAAAACAGATTAAAACATATGATTGAATTTCTGTCAGCTTACTGGGACGGTGACAGAGACATTCCTGTAACAGTTAAGGACACTGCTGGGAGTGCATGCCTGTTAATATGCTATATCATTTAGGAATTTGTATCACAATGGTGCTATATTATATCCCAAAACAGAAAATGACAAGAAAAAGAGTATACTGCCAGACTTTTTATAGGAAGATATGTCCTTCTTATCCCTAACACTGTCAGACTTAATAGAATCCTAAGTGAGAATTGTTGTAACAATACATGCGGAATAATGCTTTGGAGGAGCAATGAGGTTTAAGGGAAGGCAGGAATTGAATCAGCTATGTAATGTTCCAATGACAATGACTGTATAGTAGATTTTGTGTGATGTATAATGTTTGCAACTGAAAATATGTCAGTATGGCTTGTTTTCATTTATATAAATGTATGATTGGCTATGTAATAAGTGATAATTCAATAAAGATGTTTCTTGTTTAAACAAATATAATCCCATACATACCACTGAACAGTGAAAAACATCCCTCACTGTCTTCTAGTCTCTTTTCCTCTGCTGGCATTTTATGGCAAAATTGTATTAGTTCTGATAATGCAATGCAAACTGATGTCTAGATGTGTATGCAGAAAAATAAATGCATATGCTGATAAAACATACCTCTCAACTGCCCAGATTTTCGCAGAATATCCAGATTTTTGCCTCATATTTTTTTCTGTTTCTCATAAAATTTTGGTTTTCTGGTAAATCGCAGGCAAATCATTTGATGACTGATGTCAGAAAACAATTATAAAAATGTCAGTTTCAAACTCCATACCCTTCAGAAAATCCATGTTGATGTAAAGTCTGTTATTCTATCAACTTTCTAAATTTGTAAGAGCAATATTTAAAATATTTAAAAATTGTCCCTATTTTGGGTCTTTGTTTCCCATTATTTATGGCTTTGTCCAGATGTTTTGCTCTAAGGGGTTGAGAGGTATGATCTGTCTGCAGTGTCTGAATCTATTATC